>NC_047065.1:1484308-1784308 GCF_902459465.1 Asterias rubens
GATTTCTTGTTTGTAATTTCTTTCATTGTTCCATTTGGGTGTTTGTTCTTAGTTATCACAAATGATTTCATTATGCTTACAGGAACTAGTGAAATTGCGATGAGTTCACCTCTGAACTACGGAACCCCCAGCTCAAGGATGAGTGGCACACCAGGAAGAATGGCGTATCCTTTATTAGACTTGCTACTTGCAACTTTGTTTTCGTTTTGTTTTCTTCCTCCTGTTTTGACACAAGGGACTACTAGTAATTATCAATGCAGTATTAATCTTGTTAATTATCCTCTGCTCTTCTTGATTTTTAAATTTTCAGTGCACTTATCATATTTGCTGTGGTTTTAGTAGTTTGATTCAATAATTAACCTTGACCATTGATATCTAAAGTGGGACACCTGTGCGACCTCGTAATGACATCACCAGTAATCGCAAGCTACGTCAGGTCAACCTGCACTCTGACCCTCCTGTGAGTAATGTTAAACTTCTTTAACAAGCCTTTGAATGACGTAAGAAGCCTTTGAATGACCGATCGATCCAGTAGTCTGGATTTGCCACTTTGGTCCATCTTCACAGATTTGCTTAGAGGAATGCAATTCTTGTGCAGGCCTCTAAGTAACTCACGGCACCCACAGCGATTGCAGTGCTGCCCTGTGCTTGTGCTGTGGTGCCCTCTGCAAAGTTCCAATACAAATTTAAGTTTTCCTCCTAGAAGTGCCCCTTACTAGAGGAAGTATGCCTTTTTGAGATATAGCGGACACAATGCTACAACACTATAAGGTTTGGGTAAATTTGTGTGTATACACCCAAACCAAACAGTACACTCCTATCAAGTCCGCCCTACCTCATGGGGGACACAATGCTACAACACTATAATGTTTGGGTAAATTTGTCTGTATACACCCAAACCAAACAGTACACTCCTATAACGTCCGCCATACATCAAAAAGGTTTATTGCTGTGCCTTTTTAAGAACGAAATTCAAGTCCTGCTTGTGGTGAAGTGGCAGTAAACCAGTCGGCTTTGACTCATACAAGTGTTTTATTTTCAATTTCTAGGGAGATGCCACTGAGCCAACTGCAGCGGTTACCAGTGAACAGCCCGGTGGCCCGCAACTGGTCATCTGGGGAACCAACGTGGTGGTCAGCGAAGCCAAGGAGAAGTTCACTCGCTTCATTCAAAGGTTCATTGACCCCGAGGCGGATGAAGCGGAAGGAATTGACCCCAACGAGCCCTTGTATCTGCAGAAACTTGATGAGGTGAGCAAAGGTCATAGGTCGTCATGTGGAAGGTCAAACTTTTGCCTAATGTTGTCCAGCACACAACAAAGCAAATAAATATCTTGCTTGGCTCAGAGAAATCTTATCTTCAGCATAAACCTGCTTCAGCCAGCAAAAAAATATATTTGGACATTGCTTTGCGCTCAAATGCCACTATCTGAGCCAGTTTCTGCTCAGAGAAATCTTAATCTTTAGCAGAAACCCGGTTCAGCTGGAGGAAGTGCCATACATTTAGACATTGGTTAGGACCAACATGCTTATATTTGTATTTCTCTCAAAACAGATCCACACCCTTGAGCTACCGTTTCTCAACATTAACTGCCAGCATCTTGGCCAGTTTGACAATGACCTCTATCGTCAACTTGTCTGCTACCCACAAGAAGTCATACCAACCTTTGACATGGCGGTCAATGAAATGTTCTTTGAGCGTTATCCTGACACAATGCTGGAGCATCAGATACAAGTGCGGACCTACAATGCCGATAAAACCAAGAATATGCGCTCCCTCAATCCAGAAGGTAAAACGAACATTTATGGGTTTTTGTTGTTTTTGTAATTCCTGTTGAAGCTGCTCAAACTCTTAAAGGGAAGGTAGAAATGTGTGGTAATCAGTCTAAAAAATAATGGCAATAAAAACTTACTTGGTAAGAGGTACAGCAGCTTTCGATAGTTTAAATAATTTTCAGAAACATTTGGAAGTAATGTGTCTATGGAGAAAGATATCAGTGTTTAACCCCAAAAAGTTGAACCTGAGAAGCGTTACTGTCCGATACGTTCTCAGATTGTGTATTCCAATTATGAACTATTCTACCTGGGTTGATATAACCGCTCCTGATTTTTTGCGATATATATGTTTTTAAATGCTACCACCTTTTGAAATTTTATTTTCACAGGTTAGCTGTATATCTTTATTTATATATGACCAATCGAATGGTATATGATTTGACCAATCGAATGGTATATGATTTGACCAATCGAATGGTATTTGATTTGACCAACCGAATGGTATATGATTTGACCAATCGAATGGTATATGATTTGATCAATCGAATGGTATATGATTTGACCAATTGAATGGTACATGATTTGACCAATTGAATGGTATATGATTTGACCAATCGAATGGTTATAAAACCTAAGCAATGCGTTCCTTCTAGAGTAATGTAAAAATTCTTAAATTCTCCATCCCTACTTTCCCCCATATACTTATCAATTACCTCATACTTTCATCTTATTCATCCTCTAACAGACATTGATCAGCTAGTGACGATCAGTGGCATGGTGATCCGTACCTCTCAGCTCATGCCAGAGATGAGAGAGGCTTTCTTCCGCTGTCACGTTTGCGCATTCACCATGACGGTGGAGATCGACAGAGGGCGTATTGCCGAGCCCGCAGTGTGCCGCTCCTGTCAGACCAAACATAGCATGGCTCTGATTCACAACCGCTCACAGTTCTCAGACAAACAGATGGTCAAGCTGCAAGAATCCCCTGGTAAGAAGAGAATCCGATGTAAAGAAAAAGAGATTGGGTTTGAACAAAGAAAAATTGACTGGAGTAGGACTTGAATCAACAACCTCCAGATCACTGTACTGGCGCTATACCAACTGAGCTATCTAACCCTATGTTAGTGGTCCCTCTATTAGTCAATATCTTTGTTCAGGGGTGCCAGTCAGAAGCAATATAACTGTTTGCTGCATGTTGCCAGGGATCACACCCAAGTTAACAATACAACCTGGTAAGCGGCAGCCATGGGATCACCTCAAGGGGATGCAACTTAGATCTCAAGTAATAGACCACAAGGTATACTTACCAAGTCAGTTTCCCTTGTGGTTTATTTCTAGATATGTAAAGACAAAGAATATGACACAAATGTTGTAATATTTTATGAGAGCTTTCCAGGGAAAACGATAGTAATATAATGTTACTTTTCTTTGTTTAGATGATATGCCAGCGGGTCAAACCCCACACACCGTCATTCTGTACGCGCACAACGACCTCGTTGATTCGGTTCAACCTGGTGATCGCGTGACTGTGACCGGGATCTACCGCGCCACTCCGCTGCGTGTCAACCCACGCCAACGTAATGTGAAGGCTGTGTATAAGACGTACATAGATGTGATTCAGTTCTGCAAGAGCGACTCGAGTAGATTGCATGAACAGAAGGATGATGGGTGAGTAGTGTAGGTTTACGAATAACCCATAGCACCCGCAGCATTTGCCATGGTGCAAGGTTCCAAAACAAACTGACATTTTCCCTATAGAAGTGCCCCTTACTGCCTGCAAATGGTTATCACTCTTCAAATTAATGAGAACAAAACTTACTTGTTAGACCGTACAGCAAGCAGCTTTCAATTGTATGAAGCATTTTTAGAATCATTTCACTTCGAAGTAAAGTGGTTATAGAAAAATATATAGGTTTTTATCCCCCAAAATTTGAATCTGAGAAACGTTTCTGTCCGATTTGTTCTCAGATTGTGTTTTCCAATTGCATACTTTTCTTCTTGCATGGACGAACCTGCTCCGGATTTTCAGCAATATTTCAGAAATGCTACCATGTTTTGAAAATGAAACTTTCATAGGCTACTTTTATTGTATATATCTACATTTATATTGGATTGAAACAATCAAACAGTTCAACAAAACAAAGTTATACACTCGCTTTAATTAAGTTATCTTGCATTGTAATTTCAAACAATTTATTAAAGTTGACCAAAGCTTTACTCCATCAAGAATTCTACAGCTTATACAATGTTTTCCCCTTCGTTCACCCTCGTCCTCTTTATGATTTGTTCTTCCTCAGAGATGACCAGAGGATCTTCACAGATGAGCGGAAGCAGGAATTGATCGACTTATCACAGAAAGAAGACATCTATGAGAGACTGGCCAGAGCCTTAGGTAATTGACATTTCATCCAGTTTGTAACCTTTTCATGTTTTTAATTCTTAAAGCCATTGGACCCTTTCGGTTCAGAAAACAAAATAAAAGAAAACAGCAAAACAATATAAATTCTCGTTAACGAGAATTACGGATTTATTTTAAACACATGTCATGACACGGCGAAACGCGCGGAAACAAGGGTGGGTTTTTCCGTTGTTTTCTCCCGACGCCGATTGAGCCTAAATTTTCACAGGTTTGTTATTTGATATAGAAGCTGTGGTACACAAAGTGTGGGCCTTGGACAACACTGTTTACCGAAAGGGTCCAATGGCTTTAAAGGGTTTTTGGTGCTTTTTGTATGACACAAAACACAAACGTCACAGATTTACATTATATGGTTTGAAGATAACTCTCCTGAAAACATTGCTCTGTGAAGCTGAAACATCTACAAGTAAACTATATTACATTCAATTTCATTCACAGCCAGTGGGGATTGATGCCATGGCCAAAAACTACAAAAGGTATCAAAAAACCTTTATTTCAAGTTTTTGCTGGATTTTTGTGAAAACCTGTGAATGTTTTTGTTTTATAGCTCCAAGCATCTTTGAAAATGAGGACATCAAGAAGGGAATTTTATGCCAGCTTTTTGGATCCACCAAGAAAGATTTTTCTGCAGCAGGACGCAGCCATTTCAGGTAAATTTGATAAAATAATTATTTTTTTTTGTGAATTCACATTTACCCAAGATTATATATTCAAACTTGTTTTTGATTCAACATGATCAATTTTTTTATATTTTTTTTGGATAGTTTTGGATAGTTTGTGTTCAGTAAGTTGTGTTTTTGTTACCTAAACTAAAATGTTAACAGTTCTGGGTTTTACTATCTCCCCTGATTCTTTTTCACAATGTTTAGAAGACTTGTATATTTTGATGCATAATCTTGATGCTTCTCTTTTGAAAGGGCAAAGGCACCAAGGCTTGTTTTCCTTTTTATAAAGGGCGCCTCCATGAGGATTATGTAAATTTCTAGTTGAACGTCATAAGGGGCACCAAGGCAATGGCCAAAGGCAAATGCCTCCCTGAAGCATCAGACCTGAATGCATTTTGAAATACTCCTTCATTAAAGCCTATGGCATCCTCTTTCCCCAGGTCTGAGCTTAACATTTTATTATGTGGTGACCCCGGCACAAGCAAGTCTCAACTTCTGCAGTATGTGAACAGTCTGGTCCCAAGAGGGCAGTATACATCAGGCAAAGGTTCCAGCGCTGTCGGTCTGACGGCTTATGTAACCAAAGATCCAGAAACCAGGCAGCTGGTTCTACAAACGTAAGTCAGATATTTTTAGTTTAAAAGATATATTTTGTTTAAAAGTCTAGCAAAACAAATACTTGCAGTAAATGCCAAAAAGTGAAGGAGCTTGCCCCTGTTGAGCATTTCATTTCTTGTGACTTGGACAGGGTGTAAACCTAAGGAAATGCTAACGAGATTCACAATGGCAAATGGTCAAGCGCACAGATTTCCAGGTGGTTTTTTTTGTCAGACTGTGAGTTTGAATTCTACCCAGGCTGAACACAGTGTCCTTTGGCAAGATGCTTTATGACCGTTACTGAACACTTAGATGGGAAATCAAAGCCAGATGTACCACTTCATGAATGCGTAATACCTTAAATTATTGATAAATTATTGTTCTTTGTATATACAGGGGTGCACTCGTACTCAGTGACAATGGTATTTGTTGCATTGACGAGTTTGATAAGATGAATGATAGCACACGTTCTGTTCTTCATGAAGTGATGGTAAGTACTGACACTACAGCCATTAGTTTCTGTAAATATTTAAATCCTTTTCAGTGCAGTTTTTACTTCCAACAATGTACAATTTATTCACTTTATGTTTTTGGATAGAAGTTTAGGGGAGCAGGGTATACTTTTGGTTATTTTTAAAATACAAAACCTGTGAAAATTTGGGCTGAATTGGTCATCAAAGATGCAAACCTGAAATAGGCTTCAGGCCTGAAGCTCATATTCAAATTTTGCTGTGAATAAATTACCTCTTTCTCTGAAACTACATTACTTCAAAAGGTGTCGTTTCTAAAAAATATTTTAAAATACCAACAGCTCTCCAGCGAACTTTACCGCACAATTATAAAGGTCGCTAATTTGTAGAGTAATTTACAAAAAACGTACACTCCCTTTAAGCTAGAGATCCATTACCAGGTTTGAAAGTTTTGTCTTCTCCATTTCCCTCATCAGGAGCAGCAGACCCTCTCCATTGCTAAGGCTGGTATTATTTGCTCCTTGAATGCCCGTACATCCATCCTTGCTGCCGCCAATCCTGTAGATTCCCAGTGGAACCCAAAGAAGACCATCATTGATAACATCCAGCTTCCACATACTCTACTCTCAAGGTTTCTTCCTCATTCTAGAACAGTTCAAATCACTCCTCTCTCATAGGAGAGAAAGACGGCCCTCGAATCTCCTCCCCCCCCCCCCCTCGATTCCTTGTTTTACTGGATTAACATTGATTTATTATAACATAACGAAATCAATCAAGCTTAGTAATAGGCCTTAACACCTCTCTGGTATGGAGCACTTCTAGAGGAAAATGTAAAATTGTATTTGAACTTTGCAAAAGGGCACCACTGCAAAAGCCAAGGCACTCGACAATAAGCCATTTTGAGGTATGGCGGACGTGATAGGAGTGTACTCTTTGGTTTGGGTGTATGCACACAATTTACCAAAACCTTATAGTGTTGTAGCATTGTGTCTGCCATATCTCAAAAAAGCTTATTGATGTGATGCCATGGGTTAATTCGAGGCCTGTTAGTGAGTTGGTCTATCATGCCAATTTCTTCAGATCTGATATGTTCGGGTGTCGATTTACCACAAGATGGATTCTGCTGAATATGAATACTGTTTCTAACCAGAACGCCAGGGAGTTTACGGTTAGAGGGAAGGTACAAAATCTTATTCTCAAGATTCCAATCAGTGTTGTTGGGGCAGTGCTGGGCATGCCTGCCCAGAACTAACAAATTTCGCCCAGCACTCTGAGCAAAATACATTGTGCTGCCGAGCAGTTTGCACTTTTAGCAATGATGACCCCATATCTAAACATGAATACTGTTGTTGAACCACTCGCCCTTGGGGGACTAAATTGGACTTGGAGCCCACCACTAGAATTGGTCTAGATACAACACTGATTTCAATAATGTCCAGCTCATCCATAAGGTTTATCGCGATTCAGAAACGCAATGCATTGGGAAGGAATATGGGGCAGTTTCTATGCAGTTTCTACGACTCGCGCACGCTACGCCTTTACCTTTGTGTGGGTTCAACAGCGCCCTCTCTTGATATTTTGTATTCGCGATAAACCTTTTTGTATTGTGTTCTCTTCTCTTGTAGATTTGATTTGATCTTTCTGATTCTGGATCCACAAGATGAGATTTTCGATCGTCGTTTGGCCAATCACTTAGTGTCACTCTACCACCAGGGTGGGGAGTTGTCGACCAATGAACACATGGTGAGTTGTAAGAATATACTCAGAAATTTAAAAAAGTTTAATCACTAACACATAGGATTCAAACTGCCTCTAATTCCCTTCACTTCAAATTTCAAAAGACTATAACATTTTTCATGCAATTATATTTGACAATTTTGTTTTTACCAGGACCTGAATCTTATGAGAGATTACCTTTCTTACGCCCGTTCCTACGTCCATCCCAAACTCAGCGAGGAGGCAGGACAGCTTCTCATCCAGGCCTATGTAGAGATGCGGAAGATCGGCAGCGCTAGGGGGATGGTTTCTGCCTACCCAAGACAACTAGAGTCTTTGATTCGCTTGGCTGAGGCCCATGCAAGGATGAGATTTTCTAATGTTGTGGAGATCGTGGATGTGGATGAGGCAAAGAGGTAAGAAACAGTTGGTTAAGTTTTGTATTGATGGGAAATAATTCAATGGCAGTATAGCAGTGTAATACTAGTGCCAACCTTATACAGGTTTTGTCAGGAATTTCTCTAATTATAATGTAGGCATAGTAAACTTGTGGGAACAACCATGTGTAAATCGCTTTTGTGTGGGTGTTGGCTCTGAGAAGAGCCGGTTTGGTCTTGACGTTTCGAACAGTGTACTCTGCTCGTCTGCAGGAGAATGTAGGCCTCGAATCAACCCATGGAACCCATAGCAATTGCCATGGTGCCCTGTGCATTTGCTGTGGTGCCCTGTGCATTTGCTGTGGTGCCCTGTGCATTTGCTGTGGTGCCCTGTGCATTTGCTGTGGTGCCCTGTGCATTTGCTGTGGTGCCCTGTGCATTTGCTGTGGTGCCCTCTGTAAGTTCCAATACAAATTGACATTTCCTTATATAGTGCCCCTTACCAGAGCAAAATTGCTGCGCCCCTCCAAGAGCGAGTTCAATAATAATAACAAAGAATATTTATAGGGCGCCAAACTCCACCAAATTGAGGTGCTCAAGGCGCACAGGAGGGGGAACCACACACAGCAAGGAAAATAAGACAAATTTATGGGAGTGTCGTGGCCGAGCGGTTAAGAGCACCGAATTCAAACTTTGGTGTTTCTGATCAGCAGAGTGTGGGTTCGAATCCCCAGCCGTGACACTTGTGTCCTTAAGCAAGACACATAACCATTGCTTCGTCCTTCGGATGGGACGTAAAGCCGTTGGTCCCATGTGTTGTGTAAACGCATGTAAAAGAACCCAGTGCACTTAGCGAAAAGAGAAGGGGTTCGCCCCGGTGTTCCTGGCTGGATTGGCAGCATATTGTGCCATAGCACCTTGTAAACCATTACATGGTGCTTAAGGATTAGGTCTTATATCTAAAAATTCGCCCCACTCCTTGCAGTAATATTACCTGGCGCTTTGTATCCTTTGGCGAAAGGCGCGTTATAAATACGGTTATTATTATTATTATTATTATTAGACCAATTACACATAAGTTCAAGGCCTGATAATGTCTGTACCAGTACCAAGACATAATCTACATATCAGCAAGTTGGTATACACTCGCATGATGTTACCGCAAACGAAATGTACATTGATACCTCATCATGCAATGCCTCAAATCCTATAGAATATCTTAAATGTACCTTCTGTACGGATTGGTGTGGAAAATGTTGTAGCAAAAAGAGGCTCAAGATTTCACTGTTGTTCTTGAGATTGTTTTTACGATAGTTTGATTGATATATATATATATATATTTTTTTCTAGATTGCATTATGAAGCCTTGAAGCAGTCTGCCTTTGATCCCCGCGATGGAACAATCAACATTGACATCTTGGCCACTGGACTGAGCACATCGGCTCGTAAACAACGAATGGAAGTTAAAGGGGCTATCAAGAAGAACATCGAAGGCAAGGGTAAAGTGGCCACCGTTAAATACCAGATGACATTCGAGGAGGTCAGACAACAATCAGAAGTGGTGAGTTGCTTGAGCTCTAAAATTTGAGTCGTTTGTCTCTCTGTCTACTTTGTCTCTCAGCTGTCCGCTTTGTTTAACTGTTCTTTATTTAATTACTGTAATTATTTCTAAATTCTACAATTAGTGTTGTTTATCTTGTTTTGGGATGATACCGGTGCAAATGTGGAAACAAATGTTCTATTGAAGTTGAAGTTGTAGTTCTTTTCCAGTCTGTTTATACACTTCATATAAATAAATAAAAGGTCCTTTTCACACTGTATCTCTTATCGTGAAACATAGCCCTGCGGAGACCCCAGGAATTTGTTAACCCCACTGTTACCCCACACACTTTCACGCTGTGTCCCTATTCCACAGTGTTCCTGTTGCACGTTTCTTACCCCCCTACTCCAGAGCAGGGCGGGCTACTCCGGGTATGCCCATTTGCCAGGGCAGATCAGGGGTAAAGTGATCATAGTATGAAAAGGCCGGCCTTTATTCCCCAGGGTTTGAAAAGGGCTAAAATGATACTGAACCTAGGAATTGTAAAGTTTTGCAGTCAGTAGTATACAGGATAAACTTGGGTACAACAAATGAATTCAATGAACATTGATTTGATCTATTCAGCTTGCTTGGGATAAGTGCAAACAACTAAGTAACCTGTAAAATCAATGAAAAATGTGTGATAAATAATCAAACTGAACAATATATTAAATTTTTCCTTTCCCTCAGCCAATCACCAAAGAGATGTTTGATGGTGCTTTGAGAGAGCTACAGGATGAAGATGTCCTTATTTGGCTCGGCAAGAACATCCGTCTTATGAAGTAGACCATCATATGAAAGCATCTGGAATATACTACTTTTAACTTTCATACTTACCAGAAAGTAAAGGAGGTATTAAAACAAATACACTGTTGTCATTTTTTTTTAAGATCAAAGTGTGGGGGCCCTTATGTAAAGTGATTAGTATTTTTATAAGGAGGTGCTGCATTTTTTCTTCTTTTTTCTTTGAAAGAGTAAGTTTACAAATATTATTTTCTTGAGAGCGCGCTAGGGACTCAGAATCTCTTACGACAGAGTGTGATAATTTGGACCAATATTCAAAAGCACAAACACATAGTGTTTTTCTTTTTGATGACAAAAGTATGAGGAATTTAAAGTTAGAAGTTGTAAATATTTTTCAATCTTGATAGTTTTCCATGTGTGGATCGGAACTTGGAAAAAAAAAAAAAAAGTCTTTTACCGTGCCCATTATGTGGCAGAGGGTGGCTCCCAAATCTTCACATACTTTATCACCCTCTTTTCCACTTGTACAGAAGAACCCCCCCTCTCTAAAATATTCCTGAGATTCTCAGAACACAATGAAAACACAAAGGGGGGGGGGGGTACACCATGCCACATGTAGAGTACCAAAACAAGGCCAAGGAGGTATGAACACTTCCTCCAGAGTAGACAAAAGACGAAGGAATTGAAAAGGTCAGACCTTTCATAAAATATATAATCTAAGTCCAGTATTCTAAATAAATCATTTATTTTAAAACATTAATGATATTAATAAAAAAAGGGTTAACTTTACATTGTTGTTGCTGTAGAAATAAATATGGAACTGTGTGACAGTAAGCTATAAATGATACAGGTTGAAATGAAGATTTTAATATAGCTACATGGTCATTAAGTTTATTTACTTGTACCGTTTTGCTTCTTGTATGAGATGGATGGGCTAGGGTAAGTCGCCAAAAATAACAAATAATTTAGTGACAAGGCAAATTATTGGGAAATGTGTACCTTACTATTTGACCAATGTTTACATGTATGTTTATAACGATTTCATGTGAAGCTCTGAAGGCACAAACAAATTTTAAACTGCTAAAAAAATTCATACCCAATCGAAAGGTAATTTCGATATTCTAAAATTTATCTTTGATTTATTGATTTGTAAATGTATATTGTTCTTGCACTTCCTGTGGGTTTTCTTGGCATTTGGTTTACATTGTACTTTTTGTATCCTTTAATTGATTGTGTAAAGCGAAAAGGGTATAAAATAAACCACAAGTAAAAGTTAAAAATGCTTTGTTTTGTTATGTCGGTTGATATAGATGGTTTGGTTTTTAGTGGGTTTATTACATCTGCAATAGAGGAATGACAAAGCTTTGAAAACAAAAACTATTTAATGAAGCGAACGTGTTTTGTTCAAGTTGTAAATAAAATACTTAGTTTTGCATGATTTACAATAAAGTGTTGGATTGATTTTTGTTGTTCTCCTTGGAAATATTACAAAAAAAAAATTTGGTTTATAGTTAAAATTAAAGTTATTTTTTATTATTGAGCAGATGATAGTAAAACGTACGACTTTTGCCGCCCAAACGTTTCAAATTTATATGTTTTCCTTTCGGGTGAGGGTTAGACCATGGTTAGGCCTGCACCTAATTTATGACCGGAAAATAAACTTGGTGTAAACGTTATTTCAATGCTAATATCTGCTATAGGACTTGGTCTAAATGAAATGGCGCTACATAAAAGCCCAGTATATCCATGTAGCACGGTCCTACTGCCCACCACAGACCCACCAATTCACGCATCAAACCTGGGGGGTGTGTCACTCTGTGTCAGTGTTTTTGTCCACTCTGCTTTTTTGTCACTTAATGCAAACTTCTTTTTTTAAGAGTAATGTTTTGTATTTTGTTTGTTGAGCAAACAAACAAGGACGAACCGCCATGAAATGGGGTGGGGTGGGGCCTGTTTTTATTGATTTCTTACTCGACCCCTTTTGGTCAACTTTGCATCATGTGCTCAGTTGTAAACAACTGATTAGTTTTATAAAAACAACTGATTATATCATTTTATTAAAACAACTGATTTACTTCTCAGGAACATTATACACCACTTTACACACATGGCTACATTTATATCTAATTACTTACGTCCAACCCATGCGTCCATCGAGGTTTTGGAAAAATATTGCGGTAATTTTTCGACTTCATTATTATTTGCTGTATCGCCCACTACCGGTGACCGATTATCAGGCTCGAATTTATAAGGGTTTTTAGCAACAAATTTGCTGGAAATACCCTTTCTCTAACTCGGACACTGAAGATCTTAAATAATGTATGCACTGAAACATCTAGTTTTTTGATGGTCTGTGCGAAAGTAAACTACGATTATTTAGAGGAGCTCTGCTATGCACAATCCATGTCATTATGATTTATCACATTATCGCAACAGCTGACAACAATGGACTAGAGTCTAGACTACCACGTGACGGCTGACAGAACATGAATGACCCAGTGCTGGTTGGGGGTGAATGTGCAAGCATGGGGGAGCTATACACATTATCTCATGTGCAAGCATTGCTGGAGCACGTGTCTCTTTAATAGCGCCAAGGTTTGAAGTGAGCAATCGGAGTCGTGGTTGACAGCTGGCTTCGGTCGCTCTGTGCCTTCTTTGGTCGGTTTCTTTCATAAGTTGAAGAAACTCACTTTTGGATAGTGGAACAATTGCAAGAGATAATTTTTTAAACGCCGTTCCGTTCTCTCTCCGAGTAATACAAAAACACGCACGACAATACAGCGTCTGTCTCACGTTTCATAATCAATTTAGTCTAGTCCCCTTAATCTACCAGTCTCAATCTTCCCGCTACAGTATCGTTCAGAGCGCCCTCTATCTGTTACAGAACGAGCCTCAACACTCTAGTCGGCAAAAGTTGTAGCGGTTTGAACACTTGCCATTCGGGAGGAACAACAAAACTAGAAAACACATTTTTGTTGATGAACGAAAGCTGTTTTTGCTTTCCTTCCATCTTTAGATTCCATGAAATTTCAACCTCCACGGTCCATCAGTGTGTGAAAAGAAACATAACTACTCAGCCGCTTGGCAAATTTCGGATTTAGAGCATAAAATATCGCTTATTTTCTTTTGTCTGCTTAGCATATAAATGAGCAGTATATACCAAATACTAATAAATAATAACCGTATTTATAACGCGCCTTTTGCCAAAGGATACAAAGCCCCAGGTATTATTACTGCAAGGAGTGGGGCGATTTTTGAGATAATGTAAGACCTAATCCTTAAGCACAATGTAATGGTTTACAAGGTGCTGTGGCGCAATATGCTGCCAATCCAGCGAACCCCTTCTCTTTTCGACAAGTGCACTGGGTTCTTTTACATTCGTTTAAACAACACATGGGACAAACGGCTTTACGTCCCATCCGAAGGACGAAGCAATGGTTATGATTGTGTCTTGCTTAAGGACACATGTGTCATGGCTGGGGATGCGAACCCACACTCTGCTGATCAGAAACACCAGAGTTTGAATTCGGTGCTCTTAACCGCTCGGCCACGACACTTCCACTTAACTGCTCGACCAGGCACAAACTGTATATGTATCATGGTAGTTTGGCTAGTAACCATTCTGGTAAAAGTCTGTTGTGCTCAACTGCGATGTTGTGCTTCAATAAGCAACTCTATGAAACTTTGCCAGTGATGTCTCATCAGTGTGCACTGAGCCTTCTGAGAAAATCAGATGCCACCACGACGAACAAAAATAATTAAAGCATTTTCCTTCAAAAATAGCTGAGGTGGATGATTCCATCGCTGCTGAAGTGGGTGAAGTCATTTTAGAAACTTTCTTTCAGATTCTGAAATATTTAAAACCCCGGGTCCTGCAAAGATGTATTTTTTGGTGACAAAATTAATTTTGTTTTCTACCACTAACTTAGAAGAAGAGTTTTTCTCTCACTGTTATGATTCGCGCGAGTAATATGAAACTCATAATCAAGTCACTCGAATATTGACCATAACAATCCAGGGCCTGGGCATTGGCATGTGCCCCCAAAATGCCTGGCAAGCTCTGGGCCATGAACCAAAACGTCCATGGAACGCAAATTTACATTCAGATTCATAATTAGACACTCAACCAATCCAACACCTACACCATGCCAGTGACCAACCCCTTTTGGGTCTCTCAAAATTGGGTTTATAAAACTTTACTTTCGAAGAAAAAAAACTTATCAAAATTGTGGGGGTGGCATCCGGTCACATCTTACGATCTGAGCACCGGGACTGGCTAGATTTGGTATGACTTATGCAAATTATCCTTGAACCATGACCGTACTTCCGATCTGGCTGTGTGTGAATGGCCAATAACAAACTACGCTTATCAGAAACACCGCCCACTTTGTAGGGCGCAAGCTCCTAGCCCTCAATACACACAGCGGGTGGTATATGGTACACGCGCGTATGGCCATGTAGTAGTGTAACATGTATAGTACATATGCATACATGTACATGTACTGTGGCCATGTACATGTACACCATATAGTAATGCGCACAGTATTCATGTCATACTGTACGGATGAACTGTATTGAGGAACAAGAATATGTGTCTTAAGATAGCAGTTTTTCAAAAAAAGAAGCAACTCGCCAAACCTAGTCATCATGGAGGAGGTATG
The DNA here is from genome assembly GCF_902459465.1 of Asterias rubens. Lineage (NCBI taxonomy): Eukaryota > Metazoa > Echinodermata > Asteroidea > Forcipulatida > Asteriidae > Asterias > Asterias rubens. The sequence goes on from NC_047065.1 coordinate 1,499,312, forward strand.
TACATTTAAATGCATCTTTAAAGTGATTCCCATAATGGTGAAGATTAAGAGTGAATGGTTGGTGTTTAAATCGGATGAATGTTTGAAATTCTTTTTTGAAAAAGATGGGTGGGAAATGCTGCCTGGCCCGTGGTGGTGTGAATGGTTTTGGCGATTGAGTGCGTTCGTCGTTGCGTCTTCAGTGTTGGTCTTTTGCATTTATTTAAATAGTAACCTTTTTAATACCCTAACCACAATGCACAAAAGAACATTATCATGTTGACTGAGCACACAACAGCCGCTAATTCACAGTGATTTTTACGTAATAATAGTGCTTTGCATTTTCAAAACAGGCTGGCGTGCTGCACTGACCTCCACACCGCCAAATGCACCACTCCACTCCACGCACCACTCATGGCCGCCTTCGCTGCTGCAGTAGCCGAAGAATTCAACGAACAGCAATGGTGTGCGCTCTGTTCAGAACGTTTGCAGGGTACGGAACCCAAAGTCCTGTCCTGCTTTCACAAGTTCTGCCGGCCGTGTTTAGAGATGCGAATTGCCGAGCCAGATCGCATCCGGTGTCCAACTTGCTATCAGGAAAGTCAGCTAGGCGACTTGGGGGTGGATGGGCTGCCGACCGATCTTTTCATCAGTAATATTCTCGATGTTGTGGGCAGTCATGAAGATGATGGGGACGGGGTGTCGTTGCCGACCGACCGGCGAAATTGCAATTCTTGTGATGAGGGGCAAATTGCTTCAAGGCTGTGTAGAGACTGTAATGAGAGATTATGTGAAAGCTGTGTTCAGGCTCACCTGCGTGTTAGATTGACTAAAGATCATCACATTGTTATGCTGCAATCCCAAGGGCCAAATATTTCCAGCGGTCGACACAGAAATCCACATCATCAGTCCTACCAGGCACAGATACAGCCAGTTTCCGATAGACCCCCAAGCTACTGTGAAATCCACACAGATGAAGTCTTGCGACTTTATTGTGATTCATGTAGTAAAGCAATATGTCGGGATTGTACCATGATGGATCATCGTGGGCACAGTTGTGTGTACCTCCAAAATGCTATCGAGGACAGTAAAGCCATCACCCTCCGTCTTCTCAGTGATGCTAAAAATGGCATGCATGCATTAGAGGACAGTTTATCCCACACTCGATTGATGGCTGAGCAAGTTGAAAAGAGAACACAGCTTGTCGTGAAAGAGGTCCAATCGGTCATGCGTCATCATCTAACAGCTCTGGAGGAACGGGAACGTGATTTGCTGCGAAAAGTTGAAAAAATCAGACAGGTCAAAGGTCGGGCATTGCACATGCAGATGGAAGATTTGAAGCAAGGATTGGAGAGTGTGTCCAACTGTATTGGGACAGTAGAGAACGCTTTGCAGACCGGAACCGATTTGGACGTCCTTAAGACCAAGGACTTGATTGCGAATCAGGTGCAGGCCCTGCGAGGTTTAAGAGGACACCTTCAACCACATGAAGACGACCAGGTTGTATTTACACCCCCTGATGCTGCCCTTCATACTGCTATCAGCTCTCTTGGTTTCATTAGTAGTAGTGCCTATGCGCCAACCTCGTATGCCACTGGTGATGGGCTGAAGCGTGCGCTACAGGGTAAAGTCACAACTTTTATGGTACACGCCAAGGACCACAATGCTGAGTCCCGCTGCATTGGAGGCGAAGCTGTTGAGGTCGTCATCCAAGGACCTGAAGGTGGACTCTACCCAGCTGAAGTTGTTGATCGTCAGAATGGTACCTACGCTGTCAGCTACAGACCACAGCTTGAGGGCCAACATGTGGTGTCGGTAACCATCCGCGGAAAAAACATCCTAGACAGCCCTTTCATCGTTACAGCTCGGACCGGTCGGAATTATGCCAAAATTGCTAAAGTTCAACTCAACTTTGGCAATGAGGGTGAAGGTGATGGTCAGCTTTGTCGTCCGTGGGGAATCGCTGTGAATAAAGACAACTTCATCATCATAGCAGATCGCAGTAACAATCGCATTCAGGTCTTCACTCCGAAAGGAATATTTCATCACAAGTTTGGCTCGGCAGGATCTCGAAATGGCCAGTTTGACCGTCCGGCTGGAATCGCCATGGATAGCCGTGGAAACATTATCGTTGCGGATAAAGATAACCATCGAATACAGGTATTCACATTCGAGGGGCAGTTCCTTTTCAAGTTCGGCGAGAAAGGCAGTAAGAACGGCCAGTTCAACTATCCATGGGACGTGGCTGTGAACAACGAGGGAAAGATTCTGGTGTCCGATACACGCAACCATCGTATCCAAGTCTTCCATCAAGATGGCACCTTCTGCAATAAGTATGGCTTTGAGGGCGCTCTTTGGAAGCATTTTGATTCACCAAGAGGAGTTGCTTTCAACAATGAGGGCCATGCCGTCGTCACCGACTTCAACAATCACCGGCTGCTTGTCATCACTCCTGAGTTTACATCCGCTCGCTATCTCGGCTCGGAGGGCAGTAATAACGGGCAATTTCTCAGACCTCAAGGAGTGGCCATCGATCAAGAGGGAAACATCATCGTGGCCGACTCAAGAAACCACCGCATCCAAGTGTTTCAGCCAAACGGCAACTTCCTCTGCAAGTTCGGAATTCAGGGAGTACAGGAAGGCCAGCTGGATCGCCCCTCCGGAATATGCGTCACTCCAGATGGTGTCATCCTCGTTGTGGACTTCGGCAACAATAGAATACAAGGTTTCTGAATTTTATTGTAATTTACGGGTATTATATAAGCTGTCAGAGGTGGACGGCTGGTGAGTCAGAAAGGTTCGTACCTTTAAGTTGTTTGCATTTTGACCACATCACATTAAACAAAAAATTGTATATAAAAATTTGCTCTTTCTTTGTTTGTGTTGAAAAGTTTTGCTTCGCAGTGCTCAAAGCATTTTAAACTCTGCAGTGCTTTTCAGTACTTGTGACAAGTCGTGATACACGTACCCATAAAGCCCAAAACAAAAATGCAATTTTTAATTTTTAAAATTGTGTTTCTTCCTCCAGGATTTTGTATAGAATGAAATGATGCTTGCATGTGATGTATAATGTAAAGATACAATTTATATTTTATCTGATGTGCTTTCTCAGGAGATTCTGTGATGCAGGTTTTAAATGCAAACGTCTCAAGGGTGCAACAGCAGGGAATAATATTTAATATAGCAGGCTGTTGTTCAGAGCATAGCACTTGTTTTAATACCTTTTCACTTGATGATGCTTTATAATTGTAACTTTTCAAATGAAAACTATCAGTTTGTTTTGTTTGAAATGCATAGTCAGCTATGAACTTTGTTGTAAAAAAAAAAAAAAAAAAAATTCAAAGCGGAGTCTTTCTGCGTGGTACAAATTCTAAGCCAATTTTAAGAAAACTAAAATCTCATGCTAGCTATCGCATTTAAAGCATTTAAAATGATAACCAAGGTTGGCCAACTTCATAAAAAATTGCCTGGCAAGTTTTAAAAGAAAAGAAAGAAGGAAAAACAAAAAGTTTTGTAAAGTAGTTGTGTCAACTCATTGCGACTTTTGTCACTGATTTGTGGTGTTGAAATAACGCCACATTAAAATATTACTCTTCCACCACCAAAGATTTATAAATTGTCAAAATATTTAGAGTTTTAGCAGGAGGACAGCCCAAGGCTGCTTTTTTGCAGGTCAAACCGTGCAGCAAGGTGCTAACCTGCCTTGCACCAATTTTATGATTTTATACTCAAGACAAATGCTTATAAAGCAATTCAGGGTTTGCTAATTCTTTGTAAGTATTGTTTTTGCTGTTTTAATTCAGAAGTGAATAAAACTGTCCCTCAGATGACTAAGAATTGATACAACAAGTATTTATAGCAAGTTTACTAGAGAGTAGAAATTGAAATCATTAGGAAGTGACAAAGGTTTACATGACTTTCAAAAAAACACAATTTCTCCATTTACAACCGACATGCTAATGAACAACATGTTTTGGACAGAACACTAAATTCAAAGACTTCTTGAAATTGTTGTCTTAATACCACCAGCAGTCAAAGCCAAGGGCTGTGTCCCCGAAACCATCACTTAGTAATTGCTATACAAAAATAGTAAGTATGCAAATTGCAAATGCTACTGTTTCTGACCAAAACACAAGTAGTGAAAGCTTGCTCCGCTTTTTGTGTGATAAATCGTTCTGTGAATGGTGATTCCTTGTTCTTAAAAGTAGTGAAAATGTTGTGAGTTTGTAAGTTTTAAACAGCACCTTTTAAAATTCTACCTCATTTAAGTTTTGCACCTCATTATAAATGTATTAAGTAGGGTTAGTTTTACATATTTAAAGCAGTGCCTTGTTCTTTTGTATGTTAATTTTGGTTTGTTCGAGCTTCTGCTCTTTATAATTTAATATTTCAGTGTCTAGAAAATGTTATGTGGGCTTGTTTTTATGCCCTTTTTTCCCCTCCAATTTATCACGTTGTATTTTGTAAGTTGTTTTGTGTTTTTTCCATCTATGTTGATTTGCTAAATGATTTAATCACATGCCACATGTAAAAAGTCAAAAACATCATCGTTTCAAGAATGACAGTTTTTGTGCCAACATAGATGACTTCCAATATATATTTTTACTTTGAAGACTCAGGAGTATTTTCATTCGGGCTGTCACCTGGTTACAGCTCGCTCTTTCACAAATACCAAGCAATTGCCGCATTGCTGCAAGAAGAATTGTCAGCAAGATTTGTTCAGCCAAGTCGTACTGCGTGTTGTCTCGGTTTAGGTCTTCATATGTTACCGAGATGTACATGTATAGATCTGTATCATATGCAATATAATTATGCAAAGTGCTGACTTAAATGTAACGGTTTACCAAACGCATCGCCATGACTCACTTTGAAATGTTCCTCGCTGCTTGCAATGCATTACTAACAGTTCAGTACAGCATAATGCGCTAACATACTCGTACATCAGCTTACTGAATCTAAAGGGGCGTAATTACAAATCAACCACAAGAAGGAATTGTTACTCCTTTTATTTAGTTGCCCTTGTAACATTATAGCTCATTGTGATTGAAATAAGACAAATGTCTCCTAACCTAGTCATTTTAAGAAATTATTCAATAATGTAAGATCTTGTAAATACAAAAAAGACCAATACAATCCAAATTTTAACTGAATGTGGATTAATATTTGTGAGATAAGAAACCACGAGTCACACTATGAACAAAAAGTACCACAAGCTGGGTCTACCTCCATGGTGTAAGTGTCATACAGTGTTAAATCCAATATGGCGACCTCAAGCTATCACTGCTCTACTACTACACAGTACATGTGTTGTGTGGGTCACTGGAAAATTTTAATCTACATGTAACCACACTGATTATGCACCAGGTCACTTTCTTCTGATGTTGGCCCTGAGTACAGTACACTGAATGGTTAAAGGGACTAACTAGACCAAGTCTCATGTAAAAACCATCTGTATACTAAGATTATTATCTACTCTACTCCTTTAACCTAAGAAATTCTTTAACAAGATTTATTTCTTAGATAAAAAGTGAGTTCAATGTTTTTACTTCACAAGCATTTTACAAAAATCTAAGTTGCATTGCTGACGTTACCTCAAACTCAAAGACATTTTTGTAATGACTATGAATTAAATTGCCCAACGAAATATTAAGTTTATAAATAAATGTATCAATAGTGTTGCATTCTTATAACAAAAACACAGGAACAATTTTTACTATCAATCACATATTTAGTTTTTGGGTAGGGGTAAGGGGAAAAATATTGGTGGAAATGATTGATTGTCATCGAAAATAGTAAAACACTTGTACTCTGAAACTGATCACAAATAGCCGAGGTTTTTTGTAAGGAATAGCTTTGTAAGGAACAATTACTCTCATGCCATATTTACCCTTCCAGTTTGAAAACTGCCAAGGTTTGATTTTAATATCTGAGTTGTTAGTACTGACACAAATGTTATTAAGGGTTATTCAATTGTCCTTAATACAGTGTATATTGCTTGTTAAAAGTTGTTTTTAATTGCTGCCAAACAAAACAACACTAAAAATTAATGCAGTACCTCCTGCGAGTCATGACATAAAGGCTGTTCTTTGCATGTGATTTAAAGTTCAGTTTTGCCTGGCCAAACAAAGGAGATTCACTGACAAAATTGACTTAGAGTAGGAAAGTTTATGACTTGCTATTGTTTCATGATATTTCTATCAGTATTGTAGCTTTCTATACAAAGAGACCTGGAACAGAATCACAATTTTGTTGTTGGGAATAATTAGAAAAATAGGCTGCATGTAGAGGTAATAATTTATAAATAATCAACGTGCTGTGGATCAAAAGTCATAGTGGACATAAAGGCTATCATCAGTAACTTACACTGCATTTTTTTGTCCTGGTATATTTTGCGTGTTTTTTCAAACTATAACAGGCCTGGAATTTGATCATCGAAAGGGCAAGGTCGTTTTCATTTTGAAAAGGGAACTTCCATTGGAAAGGTTTAAAGTCAATGAATTTGCTGTCGGATTAGATTGGAATTAGTAAACATGAGTCAAATGAAATGTGTGCTTTTTACTGGTTTATAATAATCAATGACTGTGTGTGATTCATGGTATACTATGCTGTACACAGGAAGAGGAGGTAGTATAGATGCATGTTTGGAGGCAAAAGAGTTGTTAAGAGTACTCGGTTTGCAGAAATAACAAAACAGGCAGGTAACAACTTCTCTGCTGATTCTGAATTTTTGATTTCTGCAATAAATAAAAATTACATGAAAAATTTAAATATACAATTATGCTGCGATAAATGTTATTATTCCAATTTGTTTCACTCTATGGAACAAGTTGTAAATAACTATAAAAGTTGAATCAGATTATTAGTTTTTGTAGCTGAAGTGAAGATCTTATTCGTCACACTGGAAGATCAAAATCTAAGTAAAATATATATGTTTGTTCCATATTTCAGTCAGCCCAGATAAATAACAAAAATAGCACAGTTGATCTCTAAAACCTATGGTCTCAAAGTTTGGAACAATCACTTACGATTGAAATTGGTACGTGTAAATACAATGAACAAGTGTTCCTGCCAGCATTTTTAACTGTAAATTTTTAAAATTAACATAAACTGGCTTAATCAGTATAAGGAGTTTGAGGTCGTGTAGATATTGGAATGTACACTAATCCTATTACTTTGTGACAAACTTTGAAAAACAAAGATTGTAATTTAGTTCTCATGTTTATAGGGGAATTCAAGTGGCATTATTAGCTTACCGTTTTCACAGCATAAATGTACTGCTCAAACTTAAATTGATGTTTTAAATTTGTCATGGAAATCACTGGCCAATAACATTTTTAGGCTGTAGCATATTACTCAAATTACCAAAACCTTTTTAAATACAACAAGTTTGACTTGAGTTTTATTGACTCTGTGCTGCATAGCCAAACTATACCATTCTCTTTAAATTTTCTTGAGTTTTGGTTTTGCGGTGCCATGAATGTGCTTATTGGTTTTGGATGATGATAGCAAGATCTTGGTAAAATATGTTGGTCTTGGGGGGGGGGGGTCATGCTTGGCTTGTTTGGATCAAACATGTTGTTCACATGTTGGGCTGAAGAAAGAACTGAGGTGAAAATTTAATTGAAGCTTCAGAATAATGCATTAATTGTTTTTAAATGTTCAAAGTTGTTAGGAAAGTGATTTTACAATTTGATGTGGCCAGGGTTCATTTTCATAGAGCTGTTCTTGAAATGAATGCTGTGCAAGTTTACAATACAAGTTTAGCTCTAAGAATGTCCTGTGCTTGGCTAAGTTGTGTGTCAGGCAATGTGTGGAAATTAGACCCAGCTGCCGATTTCAAGAAACTTTACGCTGTGCCATAAACATTGCGCAAGTGGACTTACGCAGTTGCATAAAGTTTCGTAAAAATCGGCTGCTGAACTCTTTGCATGTTTCAAGAAAGTGTACAGTAGGTGTATATTGTTAGTGTTAACAGCCAATGGGATATTATTATTAAGTTTAAATAAAGTGTAAGCCTTTGTTATGATGATAACTAATGCGCTGTACATACTGCTTAACTGTTGCAGCCACGCTGCTGGCTACATGTTTGTGCTGCGTGAAAAATGACTATAACAGGAAAAACGGATTGCAAAGCAAGGCCTTAGGTGTGTAGCTATAACAAATTTGAATTACGGGTAGCCTTGTTTGTGGTGTATCTCTAAGATCCCACAGAAGGCTTTTTTCAGTCCCATCTTTAATGTTGACAAATATAATAATGCTTTGCAAGTCGCATCTACCTCAATATAGTAGTAAAAGTTGGCTCTGTTTAATCAAGAGCTTGATCTTCTACGTGTTTTATCTCAGGTACTGTATAAACATAGTGATTTTTTGTTTTTTTGTGGAGAGCGCTAAATGATATGGTTAAGTGCATGACTAGACATAATTTAGGTCATTGAGAATGTTTATTTGCAGCTGAGTTGAGTTCAGGATGTAAATCCTCAAATGCCAAGCATCTTTTTTTTTTAATGGGTATCATGGTTGAAAAGTTTCCATTTTGGAGGCCCAAATGCCACAAGTTTGAAATTCCTCCCTGTTGCGGAGAAGCTTAAGACTTGCGATTTTTCCACATCTGACCGACAATGTGCCAGTAATTTGTCTCCACATGTAAATTAGATAAGCTGTGTTTACATTTTGCTCAATAAATGTTTGTTAAATTGGTTGGAGTATGAAGACTGTTACATTAGAAATGTTTTGTGCTGTCTGAAAATTATACTTGGCTCTTTATTCTAAGAAATGTATAACTTAATCAAATACGCCGCTTTTGCGCAAACATGTCTGGAGGGTAATTGTGAGTTTGAGGGCAGCCAAACTACCTGCGTTTGAGATGAAATTTTTGCTTTGGTTCTGGATACACATCTATTGTGGGTTTGCTTTATCCCTTTTCACATGACAGAAATTTAACAAGGGTCCCTTGCTAAATTTTAGCATGGTTGTGACATTTTACCAAATGGACCTCGTATGAAAGAACAACCATGTTTATCTGGCCATAAAGGATGGTAAATTTTTGAAGATTTCACTAGGTACTCAGGACAGTCCAAACATACTTGTTCTAAAGCTCTTCTTCCACACCAAGTGCAATTTGTACAATTTCACAACCATGCTTAGATCATTTCTACCTCCATGCTCAAATTAAGCAAGGGACCCCTGCTAAACTGCTGTTGTGTGAAAAGGGCATAGTAGGTGGAACAAAGAGACAGCACAGGTGTGCAGTTAAACATGTGTGGTCAGGTGATGTGTAGATCTGCAAGAACTGTATGCAATTTGTTGCTAACACCTCACATGTTTACGCACACGTTTATCAATTGCTATTGAGGTGTACTGTATACATGTACTTGTTGTTCACTGAAAGAATCACCTGATGTAAATTCCAAACCCAATTTTACCACTGTAAATTGTAAAGCAGCAAATAAAAAGCCTGTCTTAATTTTATGCTGGTTTACTGGCACATTGTTTCAGTCAAATCGCCAAATGGAGACCTTTTTGATCCATTATGATTTTGTTTTGTAATTGTATGATTTCTTGTTATCAATATATATTTTTTGATCATATACGGATCAAATCCACATTTTGTTGTCATAGATGTTAAGGATAATTTTTATTTTGAAATTTATGTTTGGTGTGTATTAAACCTTGAATTTAATGATGTAAAAGTAAATAATTTGATGTTAGAATTGTACCTGTAGTAGATGAGTCGAGTATTTGTTCTATAAAATGAAATATAAAAATTAATTTTCTTTACACAATTTTATACACTAATATGAAGATTTTCAATCCATGAAAATGAATCTCTCTTACTTTGATTGTGTAAAAAGGTGATTGAAAACCAACAGATTTCTGATGAATTGTTGCCACAGAAATTACTGTTTCTTAATATTGTATGTGATTAGAAAGATCAATTAAAATGCTGCATGTGTCTGTAATTATTTAGTGTTTAGATATTGGTTTATAATGGAAACAAGTGAATAAGTATGTTAGCCTAGAAAATGTACAAAAGATGTATTGCAAAAAATGCCGGGTGTTCACATGGGTTCAGTTTTGCTGTGTTTACTTTTAAAAAGTAAATTTTACTAACTATCTTTCTACTTTTTATACAATACACTTTTCAAGCTCTGCTGATTTGCATGACAGTGATATGGGGCCTTGGAATCCTTGACATGTTCTTTTCTGTTGAGTATAAACAGTTAACAAATTAAGACAAGCTGCTCCCATGTGATCATGTAAGCCCAGTTCATGCTACTTGCTAAGGTGACAGTCCAAAATAATTTCACTTCACAGCTCTTGTTTTCTCTGTGATTGTTTTGCAGAAGTTGAGAATAACTGTTTTGAATTGTTCGTTGCGAGTTTCTGACTTCAAAATATACTTTGTATGAACTGGGACCTAACAAACGAGTACAACAATTTTTTTCTTGAAAACACATCACAATTCGACTCGTTTGAATTTCCATCAGATGTCTGAAGAGTACACTTTTTTTTTCTTTCCAAATTATGATTTTGGTTTTGACTTTGAGTAGTATTATCCTATTGAATTTGTGTGATAGATTAAATTCATAATAGACCATCGAAGCATTAAATGTTGCCAAGCGGCATGAAATACCTGCAGATAATATGATGAAATAACATTTAGGCCCCTTCATGTTGTATGTTAAATATTCATATGTGCCATAGTAAGCAAAGCTTTGAATGTAAAATATTAACAAATCCCAGATTTAATACCACTGCCAGTCAAATTGGTACAGTAAGGTATTGATTCTCTGTTGATCAGGTTTTTATTGTTGGACCAATACTCATATATTGTTCATCCAAGTCCTCCTATTTGTGGGGAATTGTTGTCATTGACAGCCTAAATTAAAAGTTCAATGTTTTCTCAAGAGTAACTGAAACATTTTTGGCTTGTCAGTGTGACTGAAAAGTGTGTCCAGTTTAAGCAAAGTAAGCTGTTCAGTGTAGTCCAATGAATGTTTGGTAACCATTATCTAAACCGGTAATGCACATTCCCTTAGCAAGAGCTAGTTTAAAAAAACTTTCAAAAAAAGACAAATTTTCAGAAAATAACTGTAAACGTAAAGGTGCCTAGTGCAAACATAATTATCCCAACCCCTTTGAAGTGGGGACAATTTTCTGCAGCTTGGTCATTTTGAGTATGTGATTGTTAGCTTATAGTGATGACTCTGTGTATACTACTATCAATGAGTAACTAGTAAAAAAGTGTTGTTTATCGTGTTGTAGTAGTTTAGTATAAATGTTTCCAGTAATTTGATGTGGCCTTGGATGGGGAAGGGAGAGATGGTTTAAAAAAATATCAGGGAAAATGTGTTACTTTCGTGGTCGGCTCTTGCTGACATTGATGATGTTTGAATACATGTACAAAGAGAAAATGTTTGATTAGGATGGAATGCTTAAAATATTTAGAATTATTGCGACGTTACAACCCACACTTGTATACGTACCTTGTATGAGGGTAGCCCCAACATTGAGTTCCCATTGTTGGATAGCTTTTACAAGTTGTTGCACTGCATTTTAGTTGCAAGTAACCTGAAGATAATGTTTGTGTTCTTATGGCGACAGAAAATGGTTCGTGCATTAAGATGTATTATCAGAATACATTGCTAGGTGCTGAACATCAAATTAAACTGCAAGTGTTTTGCCTTTTTTTACAAAGAAGTGTTTTGTCCCAAATACAATAAGAAAACACTTTTTTTCACTTGCTTAAATATTCCAAAGTTTGCTTTTGTAAAATGCCAAACCTGATTGTAATCAAGTTAAGTTCATACTCATTTTATTATGTTGTATTTAGTGTTTTTAAACTACCTCGTTTTGGTGCAGAATGTTCAAATGACGAATTTGAATATCGGAATTGTCTCAGTCTGTGTTTGTTGGTAGTACAAGAAGTTGACAAATACAGTGATACTTGTCGGCTTGGAAATCTTTAAAAAGTTTAACAAGCACTTAAGAGTGTTTAAATGCTTTATTGTGACATACAATGTCATATAATCTTTAATAGCCAAGCTTACCTCACGCATCAAAATGTAATGTTTCTTTTTTGTTTTAGCAAATAAAATAAAGGCCAAAAAAAGTATGAGTGTGTTTTGATGTATTTGTGTCACTGTATGGACAAAATTTGTTTGTAGATTGTGTTTGTCTCTGTGGCGGACAGAGTAAAAAAGAGACCCTCGGGCAGATTTCTGGTAATTATGAAGTCAAGGTTATTTAATGAAGGATTACAAATACTCATGGCTCTAGGTTACACCATGGGACACCATGGTTACACCAACCTTTCACTCTTTGGTTACATCATGGAGGTAGAAATAGTACCTCAATGGTTACACAGTGTTTGGACCAAGTGGATTGTACACCTGAACGTTATATCAGTTCTTAGAAAATAAAGGGTGTACATTTGCTATTTACTTGACAACCAAAGATTGCAGATTACATTAAAAAAATATGTGCTGATTTTTTTGGTTGTTTATAGTAAATGTATACCATAAAGGATTTGAGGCATTGCATGGTGTGGTATCAATATATTATTTTGGTTTGCGGTAACACATGTGTGTATCTACTTGCCATGTAGAGTTTGTTCTTAGCGAACTGTCTTTCTTTATTTTACTACCTCGGAGTAGATTTACCATCACAGTACCACCATGTGAGAAAGATTTACCAAAATGAGTATTTGTACTTCATTTCTCCCTGATGACAAGTTAATTCGGATTGGGTGTGAGATTCAAATTAAGTCCTGGTTTGGAATGTTTGGATGCAAATGAGGTGTACCAAGCAGACCAATTGCCTCCTTTTCTCTCCTTATCATGTTAGTGCCCCTTAACAAATTCCAATCAACAAGGATTTTAAATACTTTGATTTTGAATGGTTGCATCATGGAGGAAGTTGCATTCTCCCTACTAGAATGAAATTCCAGGACCCAACTGTCTCAGCATGTTAATCATGGCCACACAGCAGCTACATGAAGTGCTGGTGAATATGCAGCTCTAATAAATGTTTACATCAACATCAATAATAGTCATTTCCTGTTTACGATGTGATTGTTTCTATGCAATGGGCAGGGGGTACACCAAATATTAATGAGAACAGGAAGTTCAGTCTTCAATAAGGTGTTACTTGGTCTGTTCCTTGCTCTATGGTTGGTGCATGGCCTCTAAAACGGTTACAGCTTGATTGTCCGAAAGGTTCGATGGTCCGAAGGTTCAATAGTCCGAAGGCTCAATAGTCTGAAGGTTCGATATTCCGAATTGACAATAAGGTCCGATAGTCCGAATTGACAATAAGGTTCAATCATCGATTCAGACTACCGAACCTTCGGACCAGTGAACCTTCGTATCAATGAATCTTCGGGCGGAGGAACCTTCGGACTATTGCATCAAATGTTTGGATTAACCATGGAGGAAGAACTTCCTCCATGGATTAACGAACCCTATTTTTGATATGGGAAATTTGTGCATTCGGACTATCAAACCTTCGGACTATTGGGTCGACACCTCTAAAACAATCATGACTTGTGACCACAATTACATCTTTTGGATGATTTAGCCAATGGCCAAGATAAATCATAGAGCAAGGGGTAAATGCTACAATAATTGGAGTCCAGCTTATCAAGGGTACTGGTTCAGGTTTATGAGGGTGGTTTAGTACACAGTGTGCTCCATTGTACATTGAGCCTATATGTACCACATACTCCTTTGAGATAACATTGTGCAGGAGCTGTTACATAACATTACATAATAAGGCTGTGCTTACCAGTACATGATTGGCTTGCATAACTTCACTCACTGGTCAAAGAGTAACCCTGCATGCTTGTTATAGCCCATCAAGTTGGTGTTCTAAGGATTGTTTTGTTCTGTTTCTCAGAAGTGCCTTCATGCCATATAAAGGCCATTCTTATAACTAAGTATTTCCATTAGGGTCAAGGATTTCTGGCCAACTCCAACCATTGCTCTATGCATGGAGGTAGCCCATGCTCTATACACGCTCCAACTCACATGGTGGACCTAGCTTTCCAATAAGCTGTTTGAAAACAATTCAGAGTATGGTTCATCTGGTCCTTGTTTGCTCTCTATGGATTTACTTTATAGGCAGTTCAATCGTAGAGCAACTTGCTCTTTTAAGTGCAATTCGCACTATGAGTTACTTGAGTGTCAGACCATAGAGTAAGGACAGAGGTTTGTCCTTACATATGGTCAGGACAGACCAAATACAGAACAAGATACATTATAAATAGCATTGTTCCATGATAAAGGTCCATGGATTTTCCCCAAACATACACATGATGTTGTACTTGAAAGTTAGGGGAAGGAACATCACACGCTTTGTTGCTCATACTACTATTTATGTAACCTTCAGTTTGCAGATTTAAATTGTTATGCTTGTAGTTTCAAACATGGAGTCCTTTCTTCATGCATCAAGCAAGGATGTAGAACTAGTATATAACAATGTATGGAGTTGATGGTCTTTGTGGATACTAGTATTTTGTTTACCAATAAAAAGAAGACTTAATTTATTTGGCCCAATAATTGGGTTTTCATTTTCATGGTGGAAGTAGGCTACCGCATAGCTGTTGCCATTACAACAACATGGCTTTATATCCCATGGATTGAAGACTGCTTTGCAGATTCTATAAAAGAAAACTATAAAAAAATCACTTTTTCTATGGATGAACTGAAATTGTTCTTCTGAGTGGTACTTATTTTCAAAAGGACTGGCCCCAACAGAAAAGGCAAAGGCATCTGTTAAATTCTAAACTGACAGAGGGTAACAAGCATTTGGCACAGATGAGTTTCTCAAACGTTTCTTTTAAGTGGACTAAGTCAAAGGAAAGAAATGGTTCTAAAAATCAGACAAAAGGTATCCACTAGTTCTTGCTGTGTGTTTGTGTTTTATCATAACAATATACACACAGCTTTGTTTTGCATGTCATAATGGATGTTGTTATAGTGGTTGAGAGATAACAAGCTCACTTAATTATTATTAATATATAACCTTGGAGGTAGAAATATACCTCCATTAATATTACATTAGCTAAAAGAAGTAATATAAAAACAACATTATATGGTAAAATGTCTGGGGTGTCATTCTTACCACCTGTTAAAAAAAAAACTATTTGTGAGAGAGAAAAATGCACTTACAGAGAGTCTATACTTGGGGCAAAAGAAGGCTAAAAAGTTTACCATGATTAGACCATGCAGGTAGCTAAGTAGGAAATGGTCTCCAACCATCGGAGTGTGATATGCTGTGATTAGCCTATCCGTAAACACAGATCAAATAATAATCTCAACCCACTGTTTCCAGTAACTAAACTATCCTGAGAAAATCCTTAAGTTGTTTTGAAGTACCAGTGGACTTAAAACAAACTGATCAAAGCATAGAGTAAGGACAGAGACTCTATGATCAAAGATACCTCCTGCTTTGTGTAAACACACACTCTGTTTGTCATGGTCTGATATAAGGTTTCAAGCACAAGATACCAATATTGTGTAAACTTAAAGATTAGCATAAATTTGTCATGACTTTGAATTGAAAGATAATATGTTTTTAAGTAAACTATAATATACTTGTACATGTTCATAGCTAGGATATCTACTTCATATTCTTTAAACTCTGTGTTTGTCACAATACCCATAGCCTGAACTAACTTTAAGCCCTAAGAGTGAAGCTTGTTGTCACAACATCCAAAAGGCGATTCAGGCTATTTTTTCTCCACCAGTTTCACTCCAGGTTAAGTGATAAGGTTTGATCATGGAGCAAGGGTTTGCAGGCTTTGAAATAACCCATGGAATCACCGCAATTGCCATAGTGCCCTGTGTGCTTTTGCTTTGGTGCCCTCCGCAAAGTTCCACTACAAATTTCCTCAGAAGGAACTAAAGGAAAATAATTGCTGTGCCCCCTTCAAAAACAAAATTGAAGGCCTTGGTTTGTACTTTTCCCTCCTCCATGCATGCCCTTTGTTCTGATTCCTTCTGTATTTCCTTCATCCATGTTTCCATCTTCCAAACAAGACCAAAGGCTGAAAGCTGACAACAAAGAGAACATGATCTGGAACTCATTTGTGATCAAGGTCATTATTAGCCACAGGACAGGAAGTTGTTGAAGGCCTTTATTAATATGGTGGATGCTGATGATACATGTAATTAGGTTGTGTTAAATCACAGTTAAATCATGGCATTCCTCCATGATCATGGGTCATGGTTGCTGGTTATGTAACAGGATGACTGATGCTGCAATCCCTCAGCCACGCCCCAACCCCTTAATGACCAATGCTGTGATCCTATGGTTTAGACATGATCAAGTCTGTACAATTCATTTTGTTGACAGCAGAATTAACTTCCTTTGCTAGATCCTTGTCATTAATTAGCCGGAAGACTTGACCACGAAAGGATGAGAAGCACTGTGTGGCAACAATTATGGAAGTCTGTCTAGGTTTTAGTATCATAGTTATAAAGACAATAAAAAAAAACCTCAACATGAGACATGTCAGTAGATTTTGAAACACCATCCATCCATTCATTGGAAGTATTAAGTCAAAACTTGTGAGTGAGCAAACCTAAGACAAGTTGGCTCAAAAGTCAGTGACAGTTAAGATCAATTAATTTGGGGGTTTGCAGGTTGGGTCAATTTTTATAATTATGTATGCATTTATGCCTACAGACCTCTCTAACCATATTGAATTGAATTGAATTGAGAAATTGAAGTGTATAGGGCCTATTTTAGCCTACTTTTGTGACCTCAATCTCCCTCATTTTCAATTATACAGATAATTAATACATGTACATATGAAAACATATGATTATAACCTACCCATTCCAAATTGTTAAAATGTCGCTGATTGAGTATTTTTAAAAGCTATTTTGTTAAAAAAAAACACAATTTATTTCAAGATGTACCATGCACGATCTTTTCAAATTTCGCGCTTGGTCGATAAACCCGATCATACATGATCAGTCGTGATGCCTACATTACAAACATCATGTCATGTTTATGTGATTTAGAAAAGCTATTATACATGTAAAAGCATTCACACAGTGCAGCTGATGCTCGTGAACTTTACAATACACATCAATGAGATCCAAAGGCAGTGTACGTGCACAATGATGTTTTTGTAACATGACCTAGCTGTCTAGACACTGGTCACCCTGGATGTGATGTTCTGGTTCTATTTGTGACTAATCATCCATGGAGGAAGAAATTGGATAAAAAGAAGTGTTAAGTGTATTTTTATACACAGGAATAATAACAAACTTATTGCACAGCTTTTTAACTCAATTTGTAATTTTTATTTATTAATATATGTCCACAAATTTGAGGCACTTGTCATGACATCAGTTTGGTATGATTGTAATTTATTGAAATAATAAATTGCAACACATTGAACTGAAGCAAATGAACTACTTCTATTATCTGTGATAGTTATAAAGAAATATTGAAGGCAATTTAATTATTGTTTCCAAAAATATCTTCAGGTGCCCCAGGTGAAATTTAGTTTTTCCTCAGGCAAACATTTTCTAAACTCAAATTTATGTTTGTCCTGTTGGTGGTATAGGGGAGAGAGTGTGGATTTATTCTCTATGGTGCACAAGTTTTAAATAGCTGTGTAGGCCAACTTGATAGTGCTTGTATATAAAGCTAATCAATTTGTGTATTTGCAACCCAAGGCTTTGATTGTCTGCAAGTACTTTTCAACAAAATGATAAAAAGGTCTTTAAAAAATTGTCGGTTTTATTTGCTGAAACTAAATGAATGAGCTGTTCTCATTAAATTTATAATTTTGGAAGCAAAGGAAAGTGGACTCTAAAGATATCCTTTCTTTAAAGATTTTTACTGAGGAGACCATGCAACCTGATTAATAAGATAAACCAGTAATTATATTTAAAAAAAAAGATACAAGTTGAACTTCAAAGCTAAGCTTTTTGTTTTTAATCGAATAACTAAATAAAAATTATACCAACAAATTAATTGTATATATTTTGATAAATGGGAAGGGCAGTGGTATTGTTTTCACAAAACTTGAACATTGACACTAATTTGCAAGTTCTAAAAAGTTTTTACAACTTTCTGAAATGTGGCTTAGCTTAGCCTAAATGTTATTTTTGTAATAAAATAAGCATGACTTTATACTTACACGCACAATTCCTCTTTTCTTCCGAATGTTGTGCCTTTGAACTTGCAGGCAAAAGTTCCTAAAACTTACAGGAAAAATTTAATTGTGCAGCGCCTCGAAAAGTGAATGTCGTCTGCTCACTTTTCGACTAGAGTTTAGTAAGTCTGTTAGAGCGCCCTCTCTTGTTCGAAAGAGAACCCTCGATATAAAGTTATTAATTGCTTTTTTTTAAATAAATGTATTTCGGACAAAAAGAAATTCATTCATGTGGCATTGTGGTACAATTGTGAACAAGAGTGTTGATAGTCTGCAAAATTTTCTACTCTAAAATTATTGGTCTGGAAGCTCGTCATATTTTTCTAGTCTAGACTAGACTATAGTTTTAGCCTTTTTAAATATTATTTCTCCTTTCCCGTTTTTGTTACAATATTTTTTTTATTTAGTATAAAAGACCCCATTGTTACCTGCTGATCAGTATCTCAGCTTTGTTAACTTGAAATTGATCACATTTTAACAAGAATAGTAAAATGCATGGCTTTGTGAACAACTGCTTCTTAATACTCGGGAGACAACTTAACGGTCTAATGTTAGGACGCCCTCTGTTGGCCGTTATTTGAAAACTTAACAAAATTGACGATGCGGTAGTTTTCGGACGCCCTGTTTGTGTGACACTGTCCCGTAATTACAGAGAGGGAAAACTAAATGTACCACTTTTAAGACTTACTAATATTAAATAAATAGACCTTTCTTTTGTTGGTAAACAAACCGCCTTGGTTGGCATGGTCGGCCGAATGTTAGTAAAACACTCAATCATAAAAACAGATGTTTTAACAAAATTCAACATTTTCTGCCAATTTTAAATTAAATAAATACCTCTCATGATAAGTTGTTTTGTTTTAAACAAAATCAACAAATTTGGTTACATTGTTAACAAAAATAGCGATCTATTCTTAATTTGCACTTATGGCTTTCCATAGTCTTCCAATCTGGGTTGGCAAAAACTTGGGCTGTGACGTTGCAAAAGAAAGGTCTATAACTATTTATGCAATTGTTCATTTTGGTAAGTCATAAAGTGCTACATGTTATTGTCCTCTCTGCAATTACCTGGGTTATCACCACTATTTAGATTTTTAACTGAAGCACTTCTACAGGAACAGATCAGTGTTTTTAACTTGAAAACTACGTTAGAAAAAAAACCACGAAACCATAAAAACAAAACAATAATCAAAGCATTTGAGGCTTTAATAATACATTTTCAAAATGTCCATAGATTTACGTTAAACTTACAAGGTTTGAAGATAATGATAGTGGAAAGCTTCCCTTCAAATATTACTTACTGAGGTGCTGTAGTTTTTGAGAAATGAGTAAAACAATGTCATGAAAATACGTTTGTAAATGATTAAAATCATTTTCGTCTCATGAGACGAAAATTAGTTTCATGGCATTGTTTTACTCATTTCCCCAAAACTACAGCACCTCAGCACGTAATATTTTCAGGGAAGCTTTCTACTATCATTATCTTCAAACTGTGTAAGTTTAGTGTAAATCTGTGGACATTGTGGTTTTTGTCCCACAATCTGTGGACATTGTGGTTTTTGTCCCACAAAAGTTACATACACCCTCTTACAAAAAAAAACCGAAAAAGGTGTTGCTGGCAAAGACCTCACTTTACTCAAGACAAAAATTGCAAGAAAAAAGAAGCTCTCTTAGTACTTGACTTTAATCAAAATTACAGCAGTTTTCTGAAACACTTCATGATAACAAAGTTATAAAAAAAATCGATAGTGGTATGATAAGGTTGGAGGGACAACTGAGAAAAACAAAATACTAAATATTCTTATTCAGTAGTAGGATACCCAGATGTTGTGTCATTTGTAAGTTCTTTTTATCCAAGTAGTCGTAAAAGCGCCAGTTTAGAAAGTCTTCATAAAGTTGCCTATAAGAGTCAGGTCCCCTGTTGAATTTTGCTAAACACAGAACTTTCTCAAGCAATATTATCTTCTGTGAACTGTGACACTTTTTAAATAACTTTTCAAAGTCAATTTAGATGCATACTGGTAATTAAAGTTTAAAATTAAAATGTATATAGTTTTTTAAATGACCTGGGCCGGCAAACAACTAATATTACTTGAACGCATCACATAAACATCCTCCACTAACCGCAACCCCCCCCCCCAAGTCTTGACATCTTCGTTTTTACTTCCAACAGTAAAAAATATCTAAAAGTATATTTCCCTTTAAACAAACTAATTAATTGCCAATCCTTCACTCTGTGTTTCGTGGCTGTGCTGTGTTTGTAAGTCACTCAACTTTTTCTTGAGAACTGACAGACCCGTGAGAACGATCGTCTCTGGTTTGAGGGCGCCACACGACTCAACGTTGACCCAGAACTTCCTTGGGTTACTTGTGGGGTCAAAATGGGCCTCAGCTACAAAGAGAAAAAAATAACACTATTTTCTAAAAAAATGTACTATGAATATTTCTGAAATGGACCCCAAAGTATACTGGTTCCCTATTAAAAGAAAAACAAAAAGCAAACTGCACATATGATGATAAATAAACATTTTGTAAATATTTTGTATTAAAATAATCGGTCGATAAAACTTTATATGGCCCAAATTATTTAAACTGAAGGAAAGCTTGATGAGCTCTTAAAAGTCTGAAGGAAAAAAACAGTCAAAAACCAGGAAATGTGGGAAAAACATTTGAGAGGTGCCTGAGGGTCATGTCACACGAGAGGCAATCTAAAGGCAACCTCCAAAAAGAAAAGCCATTCACATTTTGACGAATAACTCCTGTGCTACCAAAGTGTTCCTTTTGCATGTACTGCAGTCGGTCGCCTCCAAGTTGCACGTAAAAGTTGCCTCGTGTGACAAGGCCCTTAAGGATGTATCTGGTAACATCCTTTTTGGTCTTAAGGCCTTGTCACACAAGGCAACCTTTGCAGGCAACTTGGGGGCAACCAACTGCAGTGCATGCTACAGGACCACTTTGTACGCACACAAATAATTTGTTGAACATTGTCTTGTGATTCCCAAGAAAAAAAGGGTAAAGATTGAAATGTGAATGTCTTTTGTTCTTAAAACTGATTGTCTTACATGGCCCTTACTATGCAATTCCAAATCTAGCATCGGCAAGCAGAATCCAATGGTGGATTTTGATGGATACATGGTTAGTCGGAACTTACGTGTGTCTTCATCCAGCTCTGTGAATTCACTCTTCGGCCATTCCTCTGGTTTAGGGAACACTGTGTTTCTGAAAGCATTGTCTGGATCATATTCAAACGCAACAGCAGCTGTGGGGATCCATTTGGCATGCTCTTTACCGAAGCCTTTTCTCGCAAAGGCGTGGAATTTCAACTCCTGCCCTTTGCGGAGCTTGACAATTAGGATATCTACACAGGAAAATAACAAATGCGCCCAATGAAGAAGCATTATATTGTTTTAAACAAAACATTTTCAAAGTTGATTATTAAGGGGTGAGAGTCTCACCCATTGGTGACAAAACAGTCCGAAACTAGGATTTAAATTTTTAGGAGGCATTTCTACCTTTTGGTTACCCTGGAGTTTACATTTCACAGAGCTTTTAGGAACAGTGTCCTGAGCACTAGAGAAGAAGATCAAAAAGCAGATTTCTTTACTTTTCGAAAAATTAATCACTAATTTTCTTCACAAGGCTGATTTAAAAAGTCTGAATTCAGTTAAAAGTCTAGTCTGAATTCAGTTAAAAGTCTCTCTCTGTTAGTGCAAAAATTTCCCTTAAAAGCAAAAACAAAATGCTTTGCAATTGAATACTTACCGTCTGTTTCACCATACTCGCTTGATTCATCCTCTCTGTGTCTTGAGGTCACCTGAGGTCAAATGTCACAGGTCAATTTTGTGGTTATCAAAAACTGGGTAAAAACATCCCAATACTCACAGTGAGACTGAGTTCACAACTAACGTTTTCCGAACCACTAACCGGCATTGTACTGGCATTGTAAATAAGCCCAAAAAATAAAGACATTATCAAAAAAGAGTACATCTGTAGCTATACTATAAGTAAGATTTGAAACTTTGCATGGTGGAAAAAACCATATGGAAAGTTTTGCGGTAACACCATTTAATGACTATAGATAGACTATGCCAACCTGTAATACTATGATATGCAGGCTGTTGGCCTCGTCGCCTTTGAAAGCTTTCTCCAAAAGACGATTAGAGCATACTGATTAAAACGTCGAGTTGAAACCATCGGTTCTTTTCAGAACCACCCCAACTCATTTAGAGATAGTCATTACATGGTGTTACATCAAACCTTTCCATATAGCTATACTATAGCTGAAAACTAGGTTCGGCAACTTACCGGTACTACTTTGGGGTTGTTTGAGATGAGATCTCTGGATGTAACATGCCGTGTCTGATCGTCCGTGCATTTGACATCGAGGATGAATTCTACAGAGCAGTCTGCGCAAAATTCCTCACAATTACAATCCTTCAAGAGAGATGTGGGAGAAGATGAGGTACATGTAGATTATTGAAGAAGGCAAGATGGAAAATGAATCTTATTTTATGCAAAGTAGTTTAAACACTACTACTCTTGGAAACATTTTCCAGCGAGTGGACCAACCGTTTTAGACCATTCAACTGGACAGGTTGTGTATGGTGGCACAACTGTGCATAGAACTGTGGTTCGTACGTGTCATGTGTAGTGACATAATATTGCAGGCTGGCATAGTTTATCTATCATTGAAAACCACAGTGGATGATATTGAATGGTGAGACGGTAGGAGGGTTGACTATGTGTTATGTGGATCCATACATTCACCAATGATTTCATATTGCTGAATGGACTGGCATAGAGCATCTATCATTCAGAACCACAGTGGATGATATTGAATGGTCTGACGGTAGGAGGGTTGACTATTATATATTATATTGTGTGGATCGATATATTCACCAATGATGTTATATTGCTGACTCATGTAGTGTATCATTCAGTTCAGAACCACAAGGGATGATATTGAATGGTTAGACAGTAGGAGGGTTGACTGTGTAGTCGATGCACTCACCACATGATATCACACAGCAGGCTGGCATCGATAAATCAAAACCACAGGGATTATATTAAATGGTCAGATAGTAGGATGGTTAGTAGCCTTGCTTTAAACCAAGCAGATTATTTTTCAACAAACATGAGTTGACAGGGAGAGGAGAAAAGAGGAGAAAAGAAGCATTCTTGACTCCTGTGAATTATACTGGTTGATGGAATTATGTGATGTTCTTCCTTTTTGTGGAACTTTTTGGTGATGTTTGTTTTTAGTTTCTTTTGGTTTCTTCCTTTGGGGTATTTCCGTTTACAGCTTACCCTATTATAGTTCATCCCATCAACAACATCATCACTTGTTAAGGGAATCAAACCTGAAAATAAAACACAACAAAGAGTATAGAAATTACATCTTAAATTGCAGCTGATAGAGTATGGATAAGACATTCTCGTAACAATTGTTTGCTCTTTTCTCAGCAAATAGACACTGTTCAGCTGAAACTTCAACGGATGACCTTTATTGTATCTTTCTTGCTAGTTTGCCTAATCAGCATTATGCTGACAAAAACCAAACTATGACTCTCCATTTAACTCGTGGCATATTGAACTATAACCACAATAATTGTCCCTTGTTGGTCAAGTTGGGTTGTTATAACAGTAACAAGCTCGGTCATCTTCCACCCTTCTTTCCACCACTCCTGGGCCCACCCCTGTCCCTCGTTGCACAGGCTTGCATTTGCAACCTTAGTTGCGATAACGCAAACCTCCTCCCGACGACAAAATATTTTCTCAAGGGTGTTTTGAGTGTTATGAAAGGATTCATTCGACATTGAGCATCAAGCTCATGTTCTTAGAATTTGCATCATGATTTTCGAAAGTATTAAAAAAGAGGCAAATCTAGAAACTAGCTGTCGAAATTGTATGTGTTGGACCAAATTCCTATTTTGCAACAAAACCTGCTCGTAACCCTTCAGCTTTGCTGTTGGGAGTAGGGTTACGTTATTGCAAACTATTGCAACCTATGCCAGTACCAAACTATGGATTTTACCCACTCACCCACTCGTTGTGAAATGAACTCATCGTGGAGCACTGAGCTATTTGCCTCAATCTGGATCCAATCAATGGCGATTGTTGGTGTTTCTGCGATGAATACTCGACGAAGACTGTTTGCAACACTGTAACATAAAACAAAACAAAACACAAAGAACACCTTAGTAATTGATTGATAACCAAATCAACCACAAAACAAAAATAAAATGAAATGGACAACATTTCCAATCTGTTCATAACTTGTTTCATTCATGATTTAAAAACAAAATTAGCAGTTTAGTTCAATGTTATGTTTCCAATAGTAATAGTAGAATTTCAATGAGGGCTTTCGTCAGAATGACATCAATGATGCACCAGATGTCTTAATTTAAATAACACAATCAGATTCTTCACTTTGAACAGTCGTTCCAATTCCAGTCTCTGCGCTCGAACGAAGCCTCATGTACATTTCATACGTGAAGGTCGGCTTATCAGAATGCCATGAACTTGCATTGCAGACGACAGAGGCTTACTTTTACAAATGAAGAACATACAATAAAAAAAAAAAAACTTTCTCCCCGTTTTAACTTTTAGTTAGGCCTACTTGAGCTGAGGGAGCTTTGTAACAGGAACAATTTGGGAAAAGTTTCCGTATGGCGCCACCACTTTTTCATTCGAAATAAAATAATATAGTATCTATTGACCTGATTGATATATCCCTTTTTGTAAAAATGAGTGAAAAAGTGGTGGCGCCATACGGAAAGTTATCCACAATTTGAGTTGTTTTCTTTTTTAACTGCTTTATAATAAAGTTTTTGACCAATTAAAATAATGGTCAAAATAATAGACTACAGATATAGCGCCCTCATGTGGCGGAGTTGTCACAAAAAAGTTTTGACACCGCATGAACTGTTGTTTTTTACCTCAAATCAGTGTCCTCAATGACAAATTTGACGTTGTCTTCTTTTAGTTCCGTAATACTAATTGTTGGTTGATTGGCGTACGGCATTGTAGAAATTCTTCATCTACGTAAAGTGTTACTTTAGGCACAAAAACTTCACGTCGTATGCCGAACACATACAAACAACACACATGTTTATAGCAAAATCAGAAAATAACAACAAACAGACTGGTACCCAAACATTACTCATTCACATACAGTGGTATGAAGCCTGGAATTAACACCATCCTCGTTGGTAATTTGTTAAGATTACACAACAAAACAATAATTTACATATAACATAATTCTAAAATACAATTATTAAATACCGTGTTATGAATTTAATTTATTATTAATAAAATATTGTTTACTCAAACTTTAAATTGACTGTTACAAAAAATACATTTAAATCAAACAATCTGAAAGAGACTAACACTTTCTTTTGGTCTCATGAAAAGTAAATTTTTAGTAATGAATTTTTAGCTAGAGAATCATTCAAAATGAGCTCTTTTTCAGACAGTGCGTTGATTGAAAAGCTTTCTGGTCTAACCAACTCTCAGCAGAGTATCCAGACAATGTCACTATGGCTGATTCACCACAGGAAACACGCCAAGAAGATTGTTAAAATTTGGTTTGGAGAACTCATGAAAGGTAATTTTGAGTATTGAATGCTAGTGAAATGAATGGAGTGTCATGGCTGGCTGTTCATTTTCCGGCAGGTGTGGATTGCGGGGGCGGGGTGGGGGGGGGGGGTAAATAATATTATTAATGGATTTTTTAGACAATGTTTTATATGCATCTCCGTCCAGTGAATTTGTTAAAAAATACTTACTTCTGTTTGATCGTGATATCGAGCTATTATTTTAATTGTGTAATATAGGCCTATTAGTATTATAGTAAAAAAGGTATTTATTGTAAATTAAAATAAAAATAAAAAATAATAGTAATAGACCTTATGCATTGACGTCATCTTTGAGGTCAAACGGTGACAAAACAATCAAAACGCACATAGATTGGCAAATGAACAACTTCCTTTTGACCTCAATGCGGGGGCGCCGTACTGAAATGACGTCATGTGCATAAAATAAGGTCTATACTCAAAGTTGATTTTAAAATGCAGATTTTATTTAGAAACTGATAAAAATGGAGATTAGTTAATTGTTTATTATACAAATTTATAGAATTGAATATTAGTTATTATGAATAGACAGGGTTTCGTCTCTTGTCCAATTCCAAGTTACTCGACCCAAAGACGCACTTTCAAAGTTTGAATAATATATCTGGCAATGGCATATGTAGTTGTTGTGATAATCGTAACTTACCCTCTTCCCAACGGCGCGTAGGGATGGGGGTTACAATTTTTGCAACTATGGCATTTTGTAGCCGTTACACCAGTAATGTCAATGTTAAAAAACCAATGTTGGGACTTTGGACTGGTTTCTGTCTAATTTATCGTGTGTTATTTCTGATGCTGTTTGGCTGTTAATTTTCTTATTTTTTCATTAACTTGCATTTTCGTTTTTTGTAAAGCCAAGACACGTCACAAACTTGTGTTCATCTATCTTGCAAATGATGTGGTGCAAAATGGCAAGAAGAAGGGGGGAGAGTTCACTAAGGAATTCAGCACAGCCATCCACAACGCATTTATCCATGTTATGGAGTAAGTCTGTAATCAACATTTGCCAAAAAGAATATTTTAAAAAATTAACCCTCATGGACAACCCTCCTACTGTCTTACCCTTTAATATCATCCATTGGTGTTAAATTTTAGATTTAAGCATGCTCTTCAACAATATAATTTATGCTGTGAATCATCATCTTGTGTGAGGGAATGCATCTATGTACACAGTACAAAGTTAATTTTGCATTTTTGTATGATAACGCAAATGTCAATTTTGTATTTGTTGCTGGATCTACATCTACACAGTACACAGTCAACCCTCCGACTGTCGGATCATTTCCATCAGCTACTGGTTTTTAATGATAGATAATCTATGCCAGCATACAAAGTGATATTAAAATGCATATCTACACAGTACACAGTCAACCCTTCTACTGTCAGACCACTCAATACCACCCACTGTGGTTTTAAATAATGGATACTATGCCAGCCTAGATATGATATCAATTGGTGAATGCATACATAGTTAGTTTTCTTGCAAGGTTATGGCACAACATAAACTTCAAGACCTTGAACTCTGCCCAGGGGCACAGCAATTTTCCTCTGGTAAGGGGCACTCTATGAGAAAATTTTTATGGAACTTTGCAAAGGGCACCACAGGAAAACCACAGGGCACCACAGGAAAACCACAGGGCACCACAGGAAAACCACAGGGCACCACAGCAATTCATGCAGGTGCTGTGGGTTATTTCGATGCCTGCACAACTGTTTCAAATGGTTGGTCGACAACTTGCTCAAAAATTGTACAAAGAGGTGGAGGGTTAAAAACAGTGATAATTATTTTTTTTTTAAACTATTTTTCATTTGAATTTCCCCTCTTTAATAGAACCGCAGAAGATGAGAAAACGAAAAAGGCACTAGCAAGAGTGCTAAGTGTATGGGCAGAGAGATGTGTGTTCCATTCCCACTTGCTGCTTAAAATGACATCAACTCTCTCAGGTAGGTTTAAATCGTCGAACAAAATCATCATTTCCATCGGGATGTCTTCACCCATGGTAGGATAAAGCCCTCCTTCAGCAATCTCCATTCTCTTTTCTGTCACTTATCATTCTACTCCATGCCAGGTCCCCATTGCTTAGAGCTGCTTAGCAGAAATGTTCTGCTTAGCAGAAATGAACAGTGTACCAATGATTTAACATTGTGTACTCTAAATAAATACATACTTTCTTAAATTACCCAACTGAAAATTCAACTTTTGACCCCTTCTCCATAAATACCCCAATGCATCAAATCCAACTGTAGGATAAGCACATCATATATCAGACATATATTTTCCTTTCTTTATGGCCAAATGCTGATCTGCTTTATATGGCCTCATGAGTTTGACTGTTCAGCATTCAGCATTTGCTGATTGTGTAAAGCCACAATCATTGGGTACACATCTTTGTTCCTGTCCATTTTATGAACAAAAGTTTGAAGACCACTGATTTAGCAGTTATTTCATTGATTTTGAAGTGCTTGATTTTGTCAAATAGGGTTACTGAACATTTTTCTGTTGTTCATTTGGTCTCTTGTTCATTTGGGCTTAACACGCTTGCATGCAGATAGGTTGACTTTTCGGTAGAGATTGTTAACTCTGATGGGCTGGTGTAATTTCTTGCAGGTGGAGAACCAGTAGTGAAGAAATCGCGACATCGCGAGCCTCAACATAGAGATGGGCGTCGAGGTGAATCACGCCACCATCGCTCTCAGCGTAAACCTTCACCAGCCACCGCCCCGCCTCAGTCAGACTCGGAGAGCCTCAATGAAGAAGCCCCTAAGAAGGAGCAACAATTTGAAGGCTCATTCGGGGAGAAGTTTGAGGCGTTGCACGAGTTACTTGATGGAGAGGGAGATGAGGAGGAAGAAGAACATGTAGACCCAGAAGAAGTCCCAGATGTAAGTCTTGGGCCGTCTCATTTTAATATTGGAAGGAGAAGATAACTCGAAATAACCCACAGCACCCACAGCAATTGCTGTGGTGCCCTGTGCTTTTGCTGTAGTGCCCTTCGCAAAGTTCCAATGCAAATTTAAGTTTTCCTC
The DNA here is from genome assembly GCF_902459465.1 of Asterias rubens. Classification (NCBI taxonomy): domain Eukaryota; kingdom Metazoa; phylum Echinodermata; class Asteroidea; order Forcipulatida; family Asteriidae; genus Asterias; species Asterias rubens. Next base: position 1,528,124 of record NC_047065.1, read on the forward strand.
ATTGAAGTGCCCTTGTGCCCTTTGTTAAGTTCCAATGGAAATTAAAATGTTCCTTGTGGAAGTGCCCCTTACACCATGGTCAGAGGAAAAATGCTGTGCTCCTTCAGGAACAAAATTCAAGGCCTGCCAATAATTTGGATAAAGATCACCGATTTAGGGAAGTGACGCCTGCTCTAAAGCTAACACAAAGCAGAAGAACAGAATATCCTACAAGAATGAGAAATGTCAGACTTTCATCAGAATTCAGATATTTTTGTTAGGTATAATGAGATCCTGCTCTTTGACCTGCTTCTCTAGCAATGAGTTTACCTTTCCAAGAAGCTCATTGAACTCAATAAATCTAGGGGTACCAAAAGGTGGAAATCCATCGGACTAACATTCATCCTAAAGTTTGTTCAAACCCTTTTTTTCAGTAATAACTTTCACCCCTGATCTGCCCTGAAATGTACCTGTGGCCCAGGTATTACCATCACACGCACACTGTCATATCAGACAGAAAAGTGATTGCAACAGTTTTGGGGTAAAACAAACTGTATATACAGTTTGTACAGTTTGTTTTACCCCAAAACTGTTGCAATCGTTTTTTTGTTTTGCACAAGTAACTAAAGTGTTCCTCGTTTTCTTGAAGGCTGATGAGATAGTACAAGCTCTTCAGGATATGGATAACTCAGCTTCAAGTGATGCCGTTGTGAGGGAACAGATCGCAAAATTGCCTCCCGAAGTTCAGGATACCAGCCTGCTGGAAAAGATTGAAGGTTTGTCTTATTGGCCGAGGGGTTTTATTAAAAAATGTTAAAGACACTGGACACTATTGGTAATTGTCAAAGACCAGTCTTCTCACTTGGTGTATCTCAACATATGAATGTAAATTGCCTTGTGTCACATGATGGAATTTCTTTTTAAATAAATTTTTGTAAATTTAATAATTGCTATTCAGACACAGAAGGTGCGGACCGACTGTCAGCGTTGGTGAACGATGCCTGCTCTCTCCTCGATGACTACAACGTTAGATTATCCCTAGAGTTGGAAGACAGACAACACGTCATGAAGATGCTGAAAAACTACAGAATATCACAGCAACAGAAACTCAAAGCATCAGAAGAGAAACTTAAGGTCAGAAACACTCAATTTCTTTCAATTACATTTTGCACCCTAGCAACAAACACTCTCCTGCCAGAAGAATTTTGTGTTCAAAAGTTTGACCAGCTGCCATTTATGACTATTAAATTATTGTATCAAAATACAACATTGTATGAAGCATGGATTGCATTTTTTTATCAATTTGCATAATCAGTTCAATTTTTCAATTGATTGTTTTGTTAACACTTAGCCTTCTTCCTTGTCAAACCCTCTTCCAGGACTTTGAAGCCAAGCTGACCAAAGTGACCATGGTGCGCAAGGACCTTGAATCTCATATACAGAATCTACCAGACCTGACGCTACTGCCAGACGTCACTGGGGGGTTAGCACCCCTGCCCTCTGCTGGTGACCTCTTCTCCATTTGAAGCCAGTCAGAGGTCAAAGTCTGACCTGAACTTAACAAACTGAGCTGAACTTAAATCTGCGTCAACTTGATATCTGGTCAAACGGTTTGCTATAAACTCAGATAATCTGTGTTGAAGATGAACCTATTACCTCCAGATTTCATTTCAAGTGGTGTTGCTAACTGAAGTACCTGTAAGGAATTGAGAGTACAGCTGGACCAGTGCTTTACACACTAAACGAGTTATCACACCCAAATCGGAAGCTGAACCTTGGACCATTCTTTTCATGGTCAAGCACCAATTGCTAACTACCCTTGTGCTCAGACAGTCCCTGTGATCCAGGAATTCTCATAAGAATGGCAGTTTATCTTCCACACTCAACCCCTAAAAAATATCAAGACACTTTATCGGTTTGATTTGTTACTTTTGAAACTGTTATTTCCACTGATTAAATCATTGGTGTGAAGAAATTTTTGTTAAACATAAATGGATTTTTTCCATGTTTGCCCAAAGAGAATAGAACTTACATGGGCCCAATTTCATAGAGCTGCTTATACATAAAAAGCTGCTGAGCACAACAAAATTATGCTTACCAGAATAAGGTTACCAGCTAAAATATCATCTTCTTGTAAGAAATGTAGCTGGTATCCTGCAAAGTTGTGCTTAGCACAAACATGTTAAGCAATATTTTCTGCTTAAAGCAACTCTATAATATAAAATAGAGCCCAGCTTGTAACCCTTAACGCAAGGCTAAAAGGGCCATACATCGCTTGGGGCATTTTATCATCTGTTTCCACTGCCCCATTTTATTTCCTTGGTTAACCCTCCTACTCTTTGTACTATTTTCCAGCGAGTACCAACCAGTTATAACCAATCAGCTGTCTATAGGCGTTGCATTTTGTAGCAGTTTATCACACAGAACTACACACATTTGTTATTATGTACAGTCAACTCTTGTTATATAACGAGGCTTTAGAGACTGGCCAAATTACCTTTTTATAACAGAATTGTTATAAGAGGACAGCCAAACAAAGAAACGCAAAGCAGAAATGAGATTCAGGACTTCAAAATGTACTATTTATAAGCAGAACCTCTCTTAACGGTGCTCTTTACATTGAGAACCGACTGCATATGACTTCAAGTCAAAAAATATTGTATTGCAGGCTGGCATAAATTATCTATCATTACATAATAATAACTGGATTTATATAGCGCCAAATTACCAAAGGTGAACGATGGATATTCAAACAGTAGGAGGGTTACAGATGTATTGTTGAAGTTTTACTTCATCTTTTGTAAAGTTTATTCAAACTTGACAAAGCCAAATATTATAGCAAGCTTTTGTACAAGTTTGATGAGGATGTGCAGGTGTAAATAAATAATAACAAATAAATGCTTTGTGTTTTTGTGCTTTGCTGGGAAACTTAACTTAGTTTCACTTGGGTGTTCTTTTTTCTTCTTGTCATTTGATTCACATTTTTCATGATATGGTCAAATAACTGGATACATTGTCTTGTGGTGAGGGCTGATTTAAAATGTTATTTTTCCGGTTTGCTTCTGCAAATTTATAAGAATTTACAATTGTATCTCGTTAATGTTGAGTTACTCCATCATTAAGAAGATGCTCTCCACCCCCAAATTGTGGCACCCCCACCTATTGTGTCTTTGTGTGGAATTCTGTAGAGTATTTTAGTGGGGGGGGGGGGGGGGGGGCGGGGGTACTTCTGTATGTTAGGAAAATATAACTTTTTTTTGGGGGGGGGGTATCTCTTCTGCCCTCGTATGGTAAACCCCTAGAGCTTTTTTTGGTGAAAAAATGGCTTCTAGTTGCAATTTGTCGCAACTCTCTCAGAGTCAATCCACAGCTCTGTAGACTGCCTCCAACCTCCATCCAGTGTGTTTTAAACAAAAGCAAGTCCCATCCAATGGCCTAAATGTTATTTACACACCACTGAGGCACAACCATCGCCATTATTTCAATACAAGTTCAAGCCTTACTTTTTTTTGTTAAATAGTACATAAATACACTACGTGCAGATTTAAAGGTCAGTGAAATAGTCAACGACTATTGCATGATTTGAAATAAATACACGTCAAACAGTTTCTGACTGGCCGGGCCAGGTACCGGCAAATCACACACACCTCCACCAGTACCATCCATCGCGAACTTCCGTGATCGACAAGTCTCTAAAAAACACCTTCCAGAATTTCACCAGGCTCCAAGTAGAAAATGGCTTCTACGTTTTTAACTGACGACCAGGCATGGCAGGCTCTGCAGAAGTACTTCGATGCGAGTGGGAAGAAAATCAACGTTCTGGAGATGTTCAAAAATGACCCCGAACGATTCAAGAAATTTAGTCTCGCGTGAGTATTTCCGACTGAGTGAACACGGTGTGTTTTTAGCACCCAACCATTTGTAAACTTTGATAGAAAAGTTGAAGTGGCTGTGTTTTTGCAAAGTCATGCCGAATCAACAAAATAATTGCCGTATAATTATCTGTTTCTCTTTGTTGTTAATGTTGTAATTCTCAATAATTTATAAATAACAAATTGAGCTAAAAATTTACTATTTTATTGTAAATGTAAGTCACAAGTGATTTTTGTATTGTTTTTTTTTTAAACAGGCTGGTTAACAAATGGTGCGTTTACTTCCTTATATATAGACCTTATGCATTGATGTCTTCCAGCTGCCATCTTGGTAGAAAAACAGTGACGAAACAATCGAAACGCACAGATTTGTACGCGCGGCGCACAGGATTGCCCAATGAACAATCTCCTTTTGACCTCTAGGTGAGGGCGCCCTACTGAAATGACGTCATGTGCATAAGGTCTATTAATGCTGAGCTAGCTCTACCCTTAGTTGCTACCCCGCCTCTAGCCCCATTTGGGTCCAATTGACTCTGTTTCCTTGGCCTCAGCACCATTGCAAATATAATGTTGTGCCCTCTTGGATTTTTCTTCTGCGAACTGCATCACTGATCGAATGCCAATAATGGACACATGCCAATATAGGCCTACTTGTTAATAGCCAGTTTGTGGTTTTTTTTTTAACATCACATGTTTCAGTTGAAACACTAATTTTTGAGAGTGAACTTTTAAAATTGTCTCAATGAACTTGCTCATTGAAGGTAGTTGCGATATCGTAACCCTCCTCCCGACGGTTCGCTGAGGAGGGTTACGTTATCGCAAATTGAAGGAGGCGTACACCTAATTCATTTTACGTTGAGATCCCTTTAACCAATGACCTCTTGAGTAAGGTGTGTGAGACTGGGCGCTCTACCAACTAAGAATCCTTCCAACACTGCATGTTAGTTCACTCCATTTGCAGAATTTGGTACATTTATTTCCTTGTTGTGGGACCCAGACGTGTTGATGTTTTTAACCTTCACCATTTTATTGACTATCCAGGATTTAACCCTGTTTGTTGAACTAAAGCTTCCTGTTGTGTGTTTGCATAAAATCCAATGCAAATATGCATATTACTTTTAGTTGTTAAAACTTAACAGTTTTCAAGTGTCCATATTGAACTTTTGTGTATAGAGTGTAGTTTCCAGCATACATTGTAATTTAAAAGCAGCATACTGAAATAACTTTGGTGAATTCCATGGTCTAACTCAACTCAACTAGGGAATTGATGTGAAGTAACTTTTGACATAATTTGAATAAGTAATGAAAGTTAATGTAGTGATCTACCCTAAACCAACTGCAAAGCGTGAGCTAATTACTAAGCGCGAGCGTGCGCTGGGGGGTTAAGAATTTGATTATTAGTGCTTTATGACTGGTTTGTACATTGTATTAATGCCGCAGTTGTTAAAATTATTGTTATGAGTTGAGGCCAGGCTATTGTGTTATACAAACCTACAAGCGCGAGCGTGCGCGCGGTTGGTTTGGAATTAAGAATATTGTGATTTAGAAGATAATTAATAACAAGGTTTGGAATAAAGAAAAGGAATGTAAAAGGAAGAGTTTAGTTTGAGCTAGACTGGAGAACAGGAGGGTTCGAGAAGAGAACTCTTAATAAAATCATTTATCGTGACATCAACTTACTTTCGAGTTCAACTTGTCATTTGTTTGTTCTGTGGCGAACTTTAATTATTCAACGTCAACTTCAAGGTCAAGCCCTCCCGATTAACTTACTAGTATCTACTACTCCGCACGTACGTGAGGAAGAAGGACCCAAACCCAACCAAGAATATTACATTAATAACAAATAATTTCAGTCAGCTAGGCAATATAATTTTACTGTGGTTTAAATTTAACACAGGATCATTTGTAAAACTCAAGGGAAACTGACTTGTTAAATTTTAAAGGATTTTAGGGTTGAACAAAAAAATTGCTGAGAGCAGATTTGGACCAACAAACCTACAACATGCTATTGAGCCCTATGTTGGCTGTCTCCTTATTTTGTCAATATCTTTCTTCGGGGGTGCCAGTCAGAAGCCGTGTTGCCAGGGATCAGGTATCGTTAAGGATATCAACTTTTTATTTCGGATATCAAATTACAAGGGAACCTGACTGGGTAAATTTTAAATGATTTGAGGTTGAATTATAAGACAAATTGACTAGAGCGGGATTTGAACCTGACACCTTAAAATTCTGGAAGCTGAAGTCAAGACTGAAATGTTGACCATTTCCTTTTTTTATCCAGGTTACCGTTAGGAGACGGCAGTGGGGATCTGCTCCTGGACTTCTCTAAGAATCTTATCAACGAGGAAACCTTCAAACTGCTTATCAATCTGGTAGGGAATAAGGAATCAATTGACCATGTTTGACCTAATGAGGGCGCTTTCAACAGGGAGTTTTATTGCGTCACAATTACAGTTTTATCTTATTTTACTGTCTGTATGTTAATAACAACAGTTTGTTTATTTGTTTTGGATCATGTGAATTCGGTTCACGTAGGCTATGCTTTTATGGTCCAAGTACGGAAAGTAAAATGTTGCCCCTTCAAAAATCAGAAACCATCCCCTATATTTTTTTTTGGGGGGGGGGGGGGGTTCGACTGATTCTACACAGACAAGCCAGGGACCTGTTTCATAGAGGTGCTTAAGCACAAAGAAGTAGCTAAGCACAGCAAAATAAAGGTTATCAGCCAAAATACCATGTCACATCAACAATTTTCACTGGTATTCTGCTAGCTAATTGTTGCTAAGCACACAATTTGAAATGAAAAATTGTCTGCTTAAGCAGCTCTATGAAATTGAGCCCAGAAGTAAATTAAAGTCATCTTCTACAAGGTTCATTTTACTTAAATGTAGGCAAAGTCTCGTAATATTGAAGCAGCACGTGATGGCATGTTCAAGGGAGACAAGATCAACATTACTGAGCAGCGTGCTGTACTCCACGTCGCCCTGCGTAACCGCTCCAACACACCCATCATGGTGGACGGTAAAGATGTCATGCCAGAGGTCAATAAGGTCTTAGCGCAGATGAAGACCTTTACTCAGGTTAGTTTGAGACAATCTCTTCCGGGGTGTAATGAGAAAGAGACATATACAACCCTTACTGTTGGACTTTTTCATGTTCCCATATGCCCCTCTGACTTCCCATTTTTACAGTAAGAAAATGAGCTTTTTGTTGGCGTGGTATGTTTAATTTCACAGCAAAGGTCCTAAATTGTATCATGTGCTAACAATTTTATGATTTGTTAGTTGAAACTTACCTGGATTTTCTTTTTCAATTTCTTCTCTTTGACAAACTTTTCAGGGACATTCAATCAGAATTGGGAACTTATAACCTTAATAGGGTTTTACTTTCTTTATTTCAGGCGGTGCGAAGTGGCGAGTGGAAGGGCTACACAGGAAAATCCATTACAGACATCGTCAATATCGGCATTGGAGGATCTGACCTGGTGAGCGGATGGTTAATAAAGTAACCTTCACAAACAAACAAAAATTAAAATCGCAAAGACGTAGTGGTATCTTTCCTCACCTTAAACCTCTAGGACCCCGATTTGAATACTTACACGCTCAAACAGCGCCCTCACAGAGGTCAAAGAAAGATCTGTCATTGGCTGAGAGTTTTGATCATTCCTATTGTTTGACCTGCAGTGATAGCAGTTCTTTTACAGGACCCTATATATTCATGGCCTAAAGTCTTGTTATAATCCTAGTGCAGGGTCCTGTAATTAGCCTTTTTCTTATTCACTTTCCAGCACCAAATAACTATAGGCCTTTTTTTTATCCATATTCCAGGGCCCTGTAATTAAGAGCCTTTTTCTTATCCATATTCCAGGGCCCAGTAATTAAGAGCCTTTTTCTTACCCATAATCCATGGCCCTATTGTTATAAGCCTTTTTATTATCCATATTCCAGGGCCCTCTAACTATAAGCCTTTTTCTTATCCATTTTCCAGGGCCCTGTGATGGTAACAGAGTCACTGAAGCCCTACAGCGGAGACCTTCGTGTGCATTTTGTTTCCAACATCGATGGAACTCACCTAGCGACAATTCTGAAAAAGCTGAATCCAGAAACGGCTTTGTTTCTTGTAGCATCAAAGGTAGGATTTACGTCATAGTGCCTGCTCACCCCTTCTACCCTAACCATCTAAATCAAGCAGAAAGTTTATTGTGATGGTATGGCCGTAGAGCTAAATTATTAAAATAGTACTATGCTACTCTCTGTAGACAATGTGGCCTGTGACATCACATGTTTACAAAAGAGCCACCAAGCCTGGACTTCCTGCAGGCACTATTTGTACACAGCCTAATGGAAGAAAACATAAAATCTTATATTTTATGGAAATTGCACTGTCCAATTCTTAGCAACTTTTGATATGATGAAAGGGGGCACATCTCAAAACTTGTCCAGTTTTTACTTTCATAACGCTTGGATTTATGTGGAAATTATGACACAAAATGTAAACTTTCCCATATTACCATGTGCAGTATCTTGCCTGCCAGACTAGCCAAAGAATGTATGAGGTCACACTGTAAACAAAGGTCACATGGTCTATAAAGCTGAGAAATACTGTGTGAATAGCTACTCACTTTCAGGGGTGAGAACTTTCAAACTTTTAACTGGATTCAGGCTTTTTAAGCTGTTTTTCCCCATATACACGATCTACTTCTCTAGTACTGAGGACAAAGTTCTTAAAGACAGTGGACACTATTGGTAATTGTCAAAGACCAGTCTTCTCACTTGCTGTATCTCAAAATATGCATAAAATAACAAACCTGTGAAAATTTGAGCTCAATTGGTCGTCGAAAGTTGCAAGATAATAATGAAAGAAAAAAACATCCTTGTCACACGAAGTTGTGTGCTTTCAGATGCTTGATTTCGAGACCTCAAATTCTAAATCTGAGGTCTTGAAATCAAATTTGTGGAAAACAACTTTACTTCAGAGGGAGATGTTTTATACTATCAACAGCTCCCCATTACTCGTTACCAAGTAAATTTTTATGCTAACAATTATTTTGAGTAATTACCAATAGTGTCCACTGCCTTTAAAAGTACTGTGAAGTCCCTCCTATATCTCTGGAGTTACTAACAGGTGAAAATGTCATCCTTTCAACATTCCTTTCGAAATTTGGATCCTAGTTTTCAGACTTTTTTGTCAACAATGACTCTCACCCCTAAAGTGTGTGTGGTAACTCAGCTCTATCTTTCTTTTCCTCCTTCCAGACGTTTACCACTCAAGAGACAATCACCAACGCAACATCAGCCAAGAACTGGCTCCTCTCCTCTGCTAAGGACCCAGCTCATGTTGCTAAGCACTTTGTAGCTCTCTCAACCAATGCTGTAAGTCATCTAGTGTTACCGTCTCTTTACCTGAGGAAAGACCAGCCAATTTCCCCCTAATGTTCAAATAAGACAAGGTCTAAGAAACATGACCATATCACACCTATATTAGAGAAACTCCATTGGCGTCCCATCCGACAGAGAATTCCCAGTGAAAGCAATTACTTTTAAATCACAGATTGCTTAGCCCCACCTTACACTGCAAATCTTCTTGTACCCCACACCCCTTTCACGCACTCTTTGTTCTTCTTCCTCTTAAATGTCCCATAAATGTCACATGTACCATTTGTGAATGGTATCCTGCTCATACAATAGATGTTAAATTTGCATCGGGGATAAAGAATATAAATTTTGGTTTTTACCCATACACCGATGTGTGTTAGCACTGTATACTCAGTACTTTCCCTGAGTCCTGTGAAAAACTGTCACAGGCATACTACTCGGGATGGATTCAAACCCACGACCCTTGCGATTCTAGAGAAGTGTCTTACCACCTAGACTACCAAGATTGCCCGGTAGCTAGAGACATCCTGCTCGTTTCTGCTATGCAGGAATTTGTTAGGCTGCTTAAGCAGCTCTATGAAATTGATTAAAAGTAGCCGTGTTTGTTCACTTAATATTGTGTTTCTTTTCTGTTTCAGGTCAAGGTGACAGAGTTTGGCATTGATGGCAAAAACATGTTCCCCTTTTGGGATGTAAGTAAAAGAACATCTTTTTTTCCCCTTTTTTGAGGGTTGAGAATAAAATCTATATGAGTTCCTTATGAAGGACTCAGCGAGGGGAGGGGAAGAGCTGTAGGCATAAAACTTGAATCATAGTTTATTTAAACCTAAAGTGACAATTAAATAGTTACATTTGTCTAAAATTATTTGAGATTATAATAAATTATGGATTGATTTTTGTTGCTGTTCAATTTTTCTCCAGTGGGTAGGTGGGCGTTACTCCCTCTGGTCTGCGATCGGCCTCTCCATTGCCTTGTACATTGGAATGGACAACTATGAGCAGCTTCTGTCTGGTGCACACTTTATGGATAACCATTTCTGCAACACCCCCCTGGAAAAGAATCTGCCAGTTGTGCTAGCCGTGTTGGGAGTCTGGTACCACAACTTCTTTGGGTGTGAAACTCATGCACTTCTTCCGTATGATCAGGTTGGTTTTTAAAGATGAACTGGTGCCTCTATCTTATGTCACTTTTTGAAGGAAAAGAATACCTTTGGCTTTTTAGCCGTTTTGATTGTTTAATCATAATTATATGAATGTAGATATATACAATAAAACTAACCTGTGACATGTTTTTTTCAAAAGGTGGTCACGTTTTTGAGATATCGCTGAACATCATGGGGACCCAAGATCACACATTAGACTAGAACCAAGAGCCTTTCTCAAACCCGGCTTGGGCTACGGCTAAGGCTAAGGCTCTGCGGGCTGCAAACGCAGCTCGGCCTTTAACCTGCATTTTTTTAGCAGTGCGTATTGCATGCGGTGGTTCGAACATCAGCAGACAGAGCCTGGAGCCCAAGCCAAGGTTTGAGAAAATGTCCAAGAAACAAAGACACTATTATAGTAGAAAACATTGAAGATTATGGTTAGGTTTAGGTATTGAATTTGATTAGGGTAGCATTTCTGTTTAATGTAGATTCAGGATTATTTCCGAAAGCTGTATTGATTCCATTCCTCTTGTTTTGTTTCAGTACATGCACCGCTTCGCAGCTTACTTCCAGCAAGGTGATATGGAATCTAACGGTAAATACATCACGGCATCGACCGGTCGCCGTGTTGAATACACTACAGGACCTATAGTATGGGGAGAGCCGGGTACCAACGGACAACATGCATTCTATCAGCTGATACATCAAGGTAAAGGCCCTCTTGTTGTAGCGTCACCTTTTCTGGAATATCATGGCACAAATACTCCACTTTTCAAATGACACACAAGTTGATATTTTGTTGCAATGTTTTTTTAAAACTATTAAGTATTGTTAATTGGTGAACTGTAGGAATATATACTTCTTGGTTGGTGTAGGAGAAGTAAAACTAATGATTTCAATTACGTCAACTTTTACTCATTTGGTCATTGTAAAAACATTCAAAAATTGGGGGTGGGTCAAAAAAAAATAACTGAAAAATCACAATTTTTGTTTTTGTCCACATAGGTACTCGCATTGTCCCAGCGGACTTCCTAGCACCTGTAGATACACATAATCCCATTGCAGAGGGAATTCATCATGAGGTAAGATCAATCAGTTATTATAAATGGATGTTAATTTTTTTATTTTTTTTTAAATCACACCTGAGTGATTTGCCTGGGGAGTTTTTTCACAGAACTCGGGGAAAGTACTGAATATATACATGTAGTACTAAATACACATTGGTGTAATTAAAAGGGTAAAAACCAAATAATATTTAATGTTTCATTCATACCAATTATATTTATTAATGAATTCAATAATAAATGCAGATTTCTAAAGTGCATTTTCTCCAAAGGTTTGAAAACTGTATAAGTGTAAGAACATTTATGTTTCCTCTAGATCCTTCTAGCTAATTTCCTTGCTCAGACCGAAGCTCTGATGAAAGGCAAGACTCTAGCCCAAGCTGAGGAAGAGCTGAAAGCAGATAAGATGCCGGAGGAGACTAAGAAACGCATCCTTCCACACAAGGTAGTCATACAATCATCACAGACCTACAGCCTTGGTCCTTCCATTGCTGGCCTATTGTTCCCTTTTTAAAGAATTCCTCTCTGGGACAGCATTGTTCCGTTGTTTAGAGGACCCCACATAAATTGCCAGTACAAAAGATTTTTGACCTGATAAATGTTTTAGCCCTCGAGAAAGACAGGGCATTGTTAAGTTTTGCGTACATTTTTATGTTTAGTTTGGTATGAAAACGTTTGTGTTGAGTTGCATGACTAGTTTTGTTGCAGGAGATATATATGTTCAGTTAAAATTAGGAGAGACGTAGTTTGGGTTAATTTACCCTTGTCTTCTTTATCAACGATGTTTTTTTGTTTCTTTCTATGAACCAGGTCTTTGAAGGAAACCGACCTACCAACTCGATCCTATTTCAGAAGTTGAACCCCTTCACCCTAGGGGCGCTTCTTGCGATGTATGAGCATAAGATCTTTACTCAGGGTATTATTTGGGACATCTGTTCCTATGACCAGTGGGGGTAAGTTATGTTGTTCTGCTCACCAACGGTTAACGAAAGAGTATGTTAAATGTGTGCTGTAGTGGTTACTTAACTAGACATGCCAACTCCATACACCACAGTTGACTCTAGAACTGATTCCTCCTCCAGGGTTGAGCTCGGCAAGCAGCTTGCTAAAGTAATCCAACCTGAGCTGAAGGATGATAAACCAGTCGCCAGCCATGACGCTTCGACCAATGGTCTGATTAACTTCATTAAGACCCACCGCAAGAAGTGATGTGATGGGCCTGCATCTAGAAATGGTGACATGCAAGGGATAGGGGTTGGAGAGCAAGGGGTCAGTCGTACCCAGGCCAAAGGTCAAGAGGCCAAAGGTCAAGATGTCAATAGGCTAGAGGTCTCTTCTAGTCAAGTCATTAGGGATAGTGGTAGTAAAGTCTGGTGTGTGTTTTCTAATCTAACAGATGTTAGGACAAGAATTAAGGTCATATTATATGCATGGTGGAAAAGTGCTAAGTAAGTGAGGTTTGTGGTGACATCATTTAAAAATCTCCATTGTGATGATAGATTTTTTCTTGGTGTCATCGCAAACGTTACTTAGGAACAAATGCTGGGTGACAGTAGGAATATGTATGTTTGGGCATTTTGGGTTCTGGATTGTTCCATCAATTTCAAGGATTCTGAATTGTCATTTTCAATTACCCAAATCTTTGCATGAGTTCATCCAAGCATTCATCAAACAACTTCATTACCTTCCACCAACGCTGATGTTTTTTCTCTGTGTGTCTATGAGTGTATTGAATTTAAAAGTGAACCCATTTAATATTTAGTCGTCAAATGATAGTTAAGGTCTGTCGGCTTCTTTTGAGTGGTTGAAATGCAATGGAGCATTGTTTCTTCTGAGATTAGGTAATCTGAATTGTTGCATTATTTTAACTTTTATTGGGAAGGAAAGAAATATTCTCTTATACCATTTTTCTCCATCCATTTTGTGCGTATTATTTTTTCTGTCTTGGATAGCGTTAAGATTTAAAATTTCAATTACAGGTAGGATCATTGGTTGGTTTTCATCAACATAATGTTGATTTATAGGAAACTTGTTTAAAAATAAAGTACTTAGAAATTCTAGCAATTTTAACAAAGTGTACTCTTGTTATTAAATTATAGTTTACCAGTGGTTAAAACTGCCATTGACATGTAGTTACACAAATGTGTACGACTTCTAGAAGAGACCTACACAATGTTGCTACAAGCAATTTATTTGTATAATTGTTGTTTTGTGTTGCAGATTTATGTTGCTGTTTGATGTCAAGTGCAGGTTATCCTTCTGAAAGATTTTAAGAAAGCAATATATATGTATGTGAATATCTGTTTCAGACATTATCTCGTAGTACCTCTAGGGCCAAGTCACACGAGGCAATTTACTGGCAACCAGTTCCAGGCGGTATCCAAGAAGAAAAACCCATATTTCCACATATTTGTCTAGGGAACATTAAGATACTGATATAAAAATGTCCACTGTACTGCAGAAGTGTTCCTTTTTTACATGCTGGGTGCAGTTGGTTGCCTCCAGTTGCCTGTAAAAATTACCTCGTGTGACGAGGCCTGTAGACTGCAAAAACTTTTCACTAATAATAGCATAGTATTTAAGAATTTCCTATTTTTGTATGAATAACATAAAATGTATTTCTAGTTTATGATGAGAGCTCTTCAGGTTTTGTTGTAGGGTGTTTAATAAAAATTATATTGAAAGTTTATTTTGTTAGTTATATTACGCATGAACCATGTCATAGGCTCCACCGGTAATGCTTTGTTTTGGTTTGGTGAAGTCAAAACTTTATGGTACCTCTTTTCACTGTGGTGCTGCAGTCTTTTTTAAAGAAGGCAAAACACAATAATCATGCGAAACGTGTTAATTTTTAAAAGCAACTAATATGTTGTTATTTGCAAAGACTGTTCATCAATAAATACAAAAGTACACTTTAATTTGTCTTGTTTTGTTTGTTAAGGTTCATTCCCCAAAATAAGCAAAATATTTCAAACACCATCCATTCATTTAAAGTTGGTGAGATAAACAATCATAGTTGTCGAGTGTCTCGCTCAATTACACAACTGCCATAACTAGTATTCGAACCCACAATCCAATGCCTTAGCCACCAAATCTTAATCTGCAGCATGCATTTCGCCTGCCCCTAAAGCACATTATAAAAAGTGAATACACCAAAGAAACAAAACTTCACAAGATGTTCATTGTTACATACTGTATTTCCAATGACAGTCATATAATTACAGAATTTATAAATTTCCCAGTATTAACTAAAAACTTATGAAAATATGTAAGCAAAATACCAATAAATTAATAAACAATCAAAAAAGCGCAGAAGAGGAAAAAACCCAAACCTGTTTTCAATATTGAGAGTAGTCTGCTTTTGTCAAGGAAAGAACTATTTGTGAATTAAACTACCTGTTAAATTTGATAGTGGTCTTGTCACCAAGGTAATCCATATTTGGTAAAACATAATAACAAACTATTTTAATTCTTATAACATATGATTCCCTCCAAATCACCTGGTATGATAAGGATTTTTTTAAATGGTGTTTACAAAATATATACTTCTGCATATTAGTTTTACTCATGAGCAATAAGCCAGATTTCTGAAGAAAAACATGGAAAGTTTTAATCTACGGAAAGAATGTCATGTTACTCATCAATTACTGTCCCCTAGTCCTTAGTGGAAAAGTCCAACCATGCCTCTTTCTGGACATGTTATTGGGATGGGTGGGTGGGGAATGAGGGAGTAGGGGTGTTATTTGAAAATCACAGCATGGTGCAAATTTAACAGTCCTCTACACTTTGATGGGATCTTTGTCTCGTATTTACCCTACCGTCACCCTCGGAGGAAATGTATGGACCTAAAATGTGTCCATTGTAGTTTTGACAGCACAACTGGTTACACCCCCCGAGTTGGACATCCCTATATTCCAACACCCAAAGTGTATTTTCCAAGACTTGATTTCAAGTCTATGACAGTTGTTATTTCTCTGCATCAGCCACGCAAAATTCCCCTGCAGATTTGCTATCAATCTCTAACTCGCAATCTTTGTGATCGTGGCCAATTTCGGAGGTTAATCTGCAAGAGGGCCCTATTTCAGGCAATAATGTGTTGGCTATCGGGTAGACTAAAAGCCACGATCAAGACTTGAAAACAACTCTAGCATTTTCCTAACCCTTACCCTAGCGTGTAAATCATCAGTTTTTTTTCTTCTTTGGAACAAAGGGGTGTCAGAACATAGGGTTGTTGGACCATAGGTGTGTCGGAGTATAGAACAGTCGCCCACACACACTGCATGAAATACATGTAAAGTATGCATTGCTTTCAAAATGTTAACCCATCACTTATACAGAACTTCATGATCTCATTTCATGATCCCACTGCCAATCTCAGGCATTGATGTTAATTAAACCTCTACTCTACGTTATAATATATCTTACGTTTAATACAAAAGAAAATTATGTATACATACACAGCTTTTGAATCGTAAAGATTTATTTATCACCTGTGTTTAACTTCTACGTATTTGCATATTTACAGTAATTTCACCTTTAATTTTTTTTTCGCAAAGTCTACTTTCCCTCATTTTATTTACCACGTCTGATTAAGATTAAACAAGTATCTTTACACTGGGTATAAATTAACAGGAAAAATGAGTTGCTTGTTGGCAACTTGCCATTTGCAAAAGTTTTTGTGGGCTTTTTTCTCCAGTAAAATGTTTGTTTACTGGAAAGGACAAAAACACTTAAATTTTGATATCATCAGATTTTAAATGAGTTTCACCTGATTAGACTATGGGGTGATTTTGGTGTCTTGGTGTATTGTATATGAAACGACAAGGGGGACCTTATCTTGGACTTGCCGTATTCCAAAAATGTACAGCTTTTTCCTTAAAAATAAAGCGTAATTTTTAAACTTCACAATTATAGAACTGTAACACCCAGACTATATGTATTTATTTCTATCTTTTGATTGGTGTACCATTCCAATAATAAGCATTATACAATGACCAGAGAGAAAGAAATTTCACAGATTTAGAACAGCATAGTTAAGTTTTTAACACTATCAGGGAAATGGTGATAGTAAGCCAAAATCGTAAAAACGCTAAATCCTGCAACTAAATTTGTTTTTCTGTGATACTTAATGCACTTACTTAGGCTTTGAGTTGAAGCTTTTATAAAAACGGCGTCTCTTCCAGAAAAAAAAAAACAATCAGGGGCACCCAAGCGAGGACTCAAATATTATAAAAACTTCCTCTTAGAAATTTCAATCCTAGAAATATTAATGTTGCGTAGCTATACATGGAAAGATTTTTCAAGTCAAATGTTCACGTTGAGTAATTTGGAACGCTCGACACCCAGTATCTAGAAACTACTTCATACAGTTGAAATTTACTGACCACAAAATGATTTGACAACATCAGAAGTTCATGACACCATTTGCACTAAAGAGTGTTTACCTCTTGCTAAAAACGACTTCATCGACTTCTTTTAAAAAGCAAGAGGCAGATCGATCAATCCTGACAAAATTTAGCAAATCCTGTCTGACAAAAGTTTGGGTTAAATTTCTCAAATAATTCACTTCCGAGTTCAAATTTGTCTACACTTCACAATTCTTTGTTTTCAAACGGTGAGTGTGTAGCTAAGAAAACAAAGGAAAAAAAACCTATATTATTTTGGTGACAAGACACGGTTTTTAAACTTGAGCTTTCCAATATAACCATTGCAGTAACTTTTGCCATTTTACATCAATATTATATAAAGTGCGCATTTTAACTTGACTAGTATTATTTTTGGTCAACAGCAAAACCATGTTATTAAGGGTCACTACTGTGCCCTTCAACAAGAAGTGCTTTGTTATAGAGATTAATTATACATTAAGTAAACTAATCTTGGTGTGCAAATCTAGCATTTTCATTGATTACAAAGTGTTGTTATTATGTTTTTTAAAGCAGCCTGATGCATTTCAAGATCAATAATAAGAATCTGGGAATATCCTTTTCATATTTTAGTATAATCTGCTGATACATTACAAGCAAAGTTGAGGAAAAATGTTATTTACAATCATATACATGAGAAGCATTCATACATCTATATTTATTCATCATGTTGACGGTACTTACAGGCAGTGGACACTATTGGTAATTACTGAAAATAATTGTTAGCATACAAACTTACTTGGTAAACAAGTAATGGAGAGCTCTTGATAGTGTCAAACATTGTGAGAAACGGCTCCCTCTGAAGTGACATAGTTTTTGAGCCGCGAATTTGATTTAGAGACCTCAGAATGAGATTTTGAGGTCTCGAAATCAAGAATCTAAAAGCACACAACTTCGTGTGACAGGGGTGTTTTTTCTTACATTATTATCTCGCAACTTCGGCGACCAATTGAGTTCATATTTTCACACAGATTTGTTATTTTATGCATATGTTGAAATACACCCAGAGAGAAGACTGGTCTTTGACAATTACCAATAGTGTCCAGTGTCTTTAATAAAGACAAGAAGATTCGGAATATTAAACACCAGAACATAAATTGAGATGTTGCAAACTACTCACCAACCAAAAGGTTCTCAAATGAATTGATAAAATCAATGAAACAGCATGATGTTTGGAAACGCACTCAATCTTTTCTTCCAATTTTCAAACACGGTAAAAAAATCAACCGTTGTACCAGAGAAAACAGTCTCAGAGAGAGAAATGCCTGGTAATTTTTCTTTGTTCAACCTTATGGTTTATAATTATTACATCAAATTTCTTTAAAGCCCCTACACCCAAAGCACTAACGGAGTCTGTGGAATATGATACACCATTCACATGTATAGATGGTAGTATGTGTCATTGACAGCCATCTTTGATGTATTTACACTGGAAAAGTGCACGCGTGTACACGCTGCTCTTAGCCAATGGTAGCTCTTCACCCATGTACAATTCATCAAATATGGCGGTCGATGACGCGTATTGCAATGGAATGAGTCTGAGGAACCTTTCTAGTAAAATAATCCACAGAGAATACTTGAGGGGAAATTGTAGTGATCTATTTATTCAATTGTACAGACTCTTTAAAAAAACAGCTGACCAAGATCTCCTCAACTTAGTTTCAATCACTTCATCTGAAACAAAAATTGTATAATAATCTCTCATCTTTGGTTACCCACTGCCCGTCTTTGTCAGTCAAGCTTCGTAGGGTTTTGTGATGTGGTGGTGCTAATCCCAAGTCAGTTCTTAGGTTTCACCAGTTTCAAAGTTGCTGACCGTCATGACGCCGTAATAAATCCCTCGCATCAGGTTTAAGATCCCAACAATAAAGGCACCTGGGGTAAAATGGGTACAAATAAAGGGTCAAATCAGGGGTGTTGTAGGATAAATGGGAAGCACACACGGTCAATAGGGTAAAGGGGTACAAATGGGTACAAAAGAGGCTAAATTAATGTTTATTCAGGTAAAATCAGGGGTGTTGAAGGATCAATAAGGACACAAAAGTACAAAAGAGGCTAAATTAAAGTCACCTGGAAGTGGTATTTTTTCAAAACAAAGCTTTTGTCACTAATATATGTGTTTTGATGAGTGGAATGTGAATATACAGTTAACTAAGGTTTTAACCAAATCAGTTCTTATGTTATTTACAAATTTAAGAGTAGACCCCGACCCGAGAGGGCGCTGTTCGTGACGTCAATCGAGGCAGACTTTGCCTGTAATGCGTAGGGTAAACACAATTGCAAAGTACATGTACGGATCAAGTCGTGAGTTTGTACGTTTCAAAAAAAAATAATGTTTTTTTTTCCGGCAATGCCGACCAGGTGTATTGCTGCTGAATGCAGAAAAACACTTTTTGAAATGTACCAACTTGGACGTACATGTACTTTGCATGTGTGTTTACTATACGCATTGCAGGCAAAGTCTGCCTCGATTGACGTCACAAAAGGGGTAGGCGGAGTCAGCCCCCCAAACAACTTTATATATTTTTTAAACATATAAATCTTGACAAACAATTACTAAAAAAATTGTTTTATTGTTCGTAAGCATATACTCTTATGTTTGAAAGAAAAAAAATTCTATTTCCAGGTGACTTTAATGTTTATCCAGGTAGAATCAGGGGTGTAGGATCAATAAGAACCAAATATGCACAGTTTAGTGGAAGATCTAGGAACAAATCCAGGTTGAATCGGAGAACTACAGGATTAAATGGGTACACTAGGCAGTTGTTGGTACAAACAGGGATTAAACAAATAAGAAAAAAAACTGATGGGTACTTCTAATAAATGGGTATACTCTACAAACAGGGGAGTCTACAACCGTCAAAAATGGGTACACCAGAGTGTCAACTGGGTATAAATGGGGGATGGAGGGGGCCAAATGTGTACCCTTGTCTACTCCAACTCTGGGTACCCCATTGTGTATTGAATTGTACTTACCAATCCATACGACGTAAATCCCACCTTGATTTTCAGCCATGGAATAGGTCCCGAGCTGAAGAGTGAAACACAAACATGGTGAGTTTTACATTTCATAATTATGACAACGGTCAAAATGATGTACAGATTTGTCACATTTACTTCTGTAAATACTTTTTATCCAAGACAGTTGATGTCTCCGAAAACTTCATTAACAAAAATTAATTTTAACGAACACTGGCAGGCCACAACAACAAATACAATTAGGGCCTACTTTCATGGCTCTGTTTACCGCCGTATTCTGCGCTTCTGATCACCATTATTGATTATCCCCTTACTGTGCAAGCGCACAATTTCTGTGCTAGCTGTGTAAGTGAAAGAATGTCTAGTAACATGGCGTATGCAAGTGTACAAGCAAAAATTTCCTGCTAACCCGTGAATTACGCTTGTAATAAGTGCAAAATTCCCTGCTTCTGTAAGCGTCGATTCTTTATTTACGGTAAGCAGAGCCATGAAATTGAGCCCAGATCTTTGGAAACTATCACAAGCAATTTTTTCTTACCGTAACGCCGACTCCAGCTCCAAGGAAAATAAGTCCAACCACAATGTAGATGAGACATCTATTCTTGGCATAGGCTGAACCAACGGATGATCTACGCATTACAAATTCAAAACAAAATGAACAAAACATAAGAAACAGTGAGTGTAAGCTTTATAAAATCATAAAGACCACAAGTGTTGGTTCTAAAAAGCACGCGGCTGCAACATTTTTGTACCACAAAATTCAAATCTCTTCTAAAAACTTATCTTATGTCACAGGTTTTCAAGGACTAATTTTGTTGTGTCTGTATTTCTTTGTTTTGTTTTGTTTTGGGGTTTTTACTGCACCTTGAACACCCAGCAGGGTGGATATGTGCGCATTTCAAGTCTAAATATGTACTATTATTATTATTATTATTATTATTATTATTCTACCTTATTACACTCAAGCGCATAGGGACTTAGCTGTGATATCGCTAGACAAATGCGATTTATTATTATTATTAAAGGTCAAGTTAAACATCATGTCATTAACACATACTCCAATGTTGACCATAATATCTACATTTCTAAAAACAAAAAAGCATTTCAAGACAAAAATTCAACTTACACTCTTCGGCAGTAGGGACACCTGGCTAATGCTGATTTGTGTGGAAACTGCAGAGGAAAACAGTTTTAAAAGATTCAAGGTTAAACTAGTGTGTTATGTCAATCTCGGTTTTTTATGACTTCTAAAGTAAAAAAGTTATCTTTCTGTAGAAAACCAATTTTTTCCCCCAATTTCCCGTTATTATGTACATTATTTCGTTATTTCTCACTTAAATATTTTCCTTCTTTTTTTTTGTTTTCTCTTCTTACCACCCCCCTGCTCTATACAATTGTTTATTTATTTTTGCTCATTTTTGTATTGATGTTGTTCGCTTGTTTGTCTGTTTTTCTGTCCTGTAAGGCATCCCTCTCCAAGCTATGCTTTTCTTCCCCCGCCCCTAACTTCTTGCAGGTTTTGAGATAATAATCATGCTACCTGCTTACATTCAAGGCACTACAGATTTCAGCTCCACCCTACACACGACATATTATGTTGACACCCCGTACAACTAGACAAGGCCTGAGATCTATCAGCTATACGCTTCATGTTCCTCCAGGTTGGCTAGTTCCGGGGACAGGGCCTTTTCCAATGAACATAGCACCAAGACTCTGGAATTCACTTCTTGAATCCTCAGACAATTGCACCACATCACTTTCTTCCGGCAGAAACTTATAACACACTCAGGCCTGATACTTCTTTGGGGCCAACAAAGGCGAGCCTGTATGCCCCATGGTCATTGCCTTGGCGCCCTTGAAATGCTCTTAAAGTACAATTTCCTCATAGGGTCCCTTTTCCAAGGAGAAAATGCCTTGGTGCCCTTGCCCTTCAAAAACAGGCCTGCACACTTGTTCATGCTTGCTTTCCCGACAATTGGAAAGTACTTTAACTTAATTTCTACCAGACCGTAAGTGCGCCTTACAAATGCTGCACTATTATTATATACCCTTAACCAACAACCGAGACAATTACTTACTCTGAAACCCTCGTTGCAATGTCCACATATGACTCGGTAGCTAGCAGTTCTAGTCACGTTTGTAGAGGATGGACTCGCAATTGAGACCGTCGGTGAAAGATTGATGACTCTCTTACTGCAACACAATGGAAGAAAACACAATACCAATCTTCAAACCCTTGGATTTAATTTGGTTTTTATCCGAAGCACTTAAGAAAAATCACTCAATTGGGATTCAAACCCACAACCTTTGCATTGCAAGAGTAATTGAGTTCAAATTTTCAAAGGTTTTTTATTTTGTGCATATGTTGAGATACACCAAGTGAGAAGACTGGTCTTTGACAATTACCAATAGTGTCCAGTGTCTTTAAGGAAGGACAACCTACCAGTTGGCTCGAGGGCAAGCGATACGCTTTGATGAGAGTTTGCAGATGAGCAGACAGTTACACGGACAGCGGACATACTTCTTTCCTGTAGGTGCTTCTTTGATTGGCTGAAGAGAAATTCATAATAGGTGTAGAATATGTGAGCATGCTATTTATGTTGTTATTGGTGTCATTATTATTGCGATGATTTACTTCTTGGGCTGGAGCTTTCTTAGACTGGGCCCCTGTCTTCATCCCCAAGGATAAAGACGGGTACCTGCTACTCAGATCCAGTGATTCCATTGGATACAATGACATCTATATGCCAAAACAGTACACTCCTGTTGACTGCGTATCTCTATGTGAAATGTATGAGGTCAAAGGTGAATGAACACGCCGGCTTGATGGCCGGTCTCTGGCATTATTCACGAGCCTCGAAATGTAACGTCAGATGTTCAGGCTAGAGCTTTCTTTGTTTTGTGAAGGGTTGAAGCGTGAAGGGTTAGGATCAATGTTACAACCTCCTTCCCTTGAGTTATTTTTATCTTAAATATATTCTTATAATAATACAAATAATAGTAACTTGCATATAATAAAATAAATAAAAACAACCTACAATTTGAAAATAAAATTACTGACATTATTATTGGTTATTGACATGAATTGATATTTAAATGGGGAAAAAAGGTAATATTTGCCTTACCGTTGCTTCATTACAAGAGCTGCATTTCACAACATGTTGGTGCATCCGTCCCTCCAGGTTGATCATAGCCTGACATACTCGGCAGTTGATCATGGGCACCCCGCCCTCCGGCGCAGGGGAGTAAGGCGGGGGTAACTCCCCGGGTTGAACGGGTGGCGGGACATCACCTACTATTGGTGGTTCAAGTTCTTCAATTGGTAGGAAAAATAAATATATAAACAATCAAATTTTGTTGAAAAACTACTGGTAAATACTGCAACCCATTCTTCACTTGTTTGGCGATTATTAATAATTATTAATAATACAACCATCTGGATTTTAAATGTAGACAATGAAGAAAATTAAATATTATTTTCATATTCTTCCATAATACAATCAGGGAGGAGATTATTACTGGGTGTGTTCGATTAGCTTCCCCGGGTCGACCCCGATCTGCCCCCAGTACGTTCGAATAGCTTTGACATCATTCCAGGGGCTCACCCAGGTCAGCCCCCAGTGTCCTGCTTGTGGAACGGGTCACTTGGGGCTGGCAGGAGGTGCATGACGTCACCACGAGAGGGCGAGTGATCGTTCAATTAGCTCTTGTCAGGGGCTCACCCGAATGAGCAACGCTAATCGAAGGCACCCATTATCAACATGCATGATCCTGATCTGATAGAGAAACCATATCATGCTCGGAAAAACATTTTAAATCGCATGAAACAAAGTACAAACACCGCTTGCTCAGGTTGGGAAGCTAGAGTAGAGTACTCTGTTTCTTCTACTTCTACTCGGCAAAGTCCCATGATGGGATATCTCACCAAGATTACACACGCGTTTGACCGATGAAGCAACCTAGAGTGATTAAGAGTGGATTTGAACTGGGAGAGCGGGGCAGTGACAACAGGCAGAGGAAGATTGTTCCAAGCACAGGGGTAATTCTTGGGAAAAAAAAGAGTTTTTGTAGATGTTGGTGCAGGATGAGAAGAGGTTTCAAAATGAGAAGCACAGAAAGTTGTTTGGGTAATTTTTGTAGTTCTAGCAATAAGCTGTAGGCCCTAAATTTGTTTAAATGATTCAATCAAAACAAATATTCATGATAATACAAATTACATTTACAATTATCAACCATTCGACATGACAATAACATTTTGTGGTGTTTGATTCTGAACTATAATAAATTAAGGTTTCAACTTTCAACAAACTGACATGATTTTAATTTTTATTTATTTATAATAAATTAAAATAGGTCTAGTGTTGTGGTGTAGTAGGCTACTACCGTACCTACCTAGAATCTAGAAACTACTATTTTTTACTAAAATAAAATAGGATGGATACCCAGCCAGGCCAACCAACAAAGGCCAAAATGGTGAATGAATTAAATGATGATGACACTTTAATTAATGACACATTTATTTTTTATAAATGTCAGCACTGTAGGAATAAGTGTAACTAACTGTCAAAAATATAGGTGGGTTTCGCCAAAGTCGACTTATCCAAAAAGTAGGTCGACTTGTCTCACTCACCTAGAATTCAATGCAAAACGAAGAGGAAGAACAACAAATGGATCACACAAAAAGGCAATGTTTGCGCCGCTTTAACGACAACCAGTTACAAAATAAATCCCCAGGAATAAGATCAAATGTTTACCGGTTGAATTTATTGGAGGTAGAGACGGGGCTGATGGAGCAATCAACTCATTCTCGCTGTTATCCGAGTTACTGAGCAGAGGTTCGCTTTCTTCCTTGCGCGAGTCCGCCATCTTCGCTTCAACTTTAACAAAACGCCAGCCACTGAACTACGTCATCGACCATCATGTGACCTTGATCACGTGTGACCATTGTTTACTTTTAAAGTTTTGCCATGATCATGCAATGGGAAAGATAAGGGGATTTGGGGTCCGGGTGTGATGATGAGTAATTGCATGAATTACGAAATTGTCAGAAGTTTGATTATAAGAAACCAAGTAAAATGTGGGTGTCTTTGAACATGTGAAAACGTATACTTTTCCTCATATCTTTCAACACACAAAAACCAATGTTTAAAAAAAAACTATTTTGTTAAATTTTTCAAAGATTTATTTAGATGGGTTTAAAATGTTCACATATACTACTGTGGGCTTTTAAGCAACATGGCCACACTAGGGACTGCCAGTATTTTGGGGGCTTTGTTTTTGGTTGGACACTGCTAATTAGTAGTGACTCATTACATCACTTTAGCTAAAAATACCAGCAGGGCCCAATTTCATGGAGGTGCTTATTATATAAGTAGAAAATCATCAGGGCCCAATTTCAAAAATGTGCTTAGCATGAAATTTCTTCCTTGATAAAAACAGGATAACAACCAAATTTCATTTGTTGGATATTGCTTGGTACTGGTATTCAGCTGTTGTTTGCTTATCCTGAAAACCACATGGAAATTTGGTTGCAAAATCCTGTTTTTATCAAAGCAAAAATATCATGCTAAGCAAATTTTTGTGCTTAGCAGCTCTATGAAATTGGGCCCTGCTGACAAATCCCTGCTTAGCAATATAGATCAGGATGCCAGTCACATATATTGTACGAGTGACATATTTGACTGGTAACCAGGTTAACATTATTCGTTTTTGCTTATTTTTTTTAGCTTATAAATAGCACCTCTGATACTTGGTCCCTAGCTGTCAGACGAACAGTTCACAAATAATTTATGCAACCACTCACGTCATTTACCACAGTAAATGAGCTAGGAAATTTTTCCCTATGTTTGTGAAATTTGACACATTTGTCTGAGATCATCTGTAACTATACCTGTAGTTTCAATTTTGATGGTTGTATTTTTATATAGTTACTGATCGTTTGTATTGTATTTGCATACAGTTCTTTGTCAAAGCCATTATAATTTCCACAATGAGTGTTTAATAAAGTGTCATCTATCTATCTATCTATCTAACTGGTAGCTTCTTTTTTACAATTTGTGGGGAATGTCAAATAAAAACACAAAATATAGAACAGCAAAGTGTTACAAAATTATAATTTTATTTCAAAAACAAATCAGTTTTAAATGGACAATGCAGAAAAGGTTAACCAAAAAATCAAACATTATACATGTAATTCTTAAAAATAAAATAAAAGTAACATTTAGTACTAGTGTAAGTCTTATTTCTCACTAGATTCACCATTCCCCCATCCCCTATGCCACTAATGGCACTAGCAATGAGTAGCATATTCACCAGCAAGTTTGAATCATTGCTTTTGATTGGTCACATCACTTTATCATTTTTATTTATTGTATTAGTAATCTTTGCTTGGATCTTAAGATTCAAGTATTGGTACATTATTTAACATTACGTTGACATAATTATGGTAAGGCTAATGAAATGCATCCCAGTATAAATATTTAATTAATAATAATTTCAAAGTAAGTTCTAAGCATTAGGTTTAGGTTTAGCTGTGCTGTTGAATGGTTGTAAAATAAAGAACATTACTTTAAATTTCAATCAGCTCAGCAGTTCCCCCGCCACCTACTTTTAACATTAAGTTAAACCTTTTCAGAGAGTATAATGTTGTTATTTGTCGAAACATTCAAAAACATTCAAAACACTTGAATGAGGTACCGGTATGCAAACTAATAACAGTTGTCTATAAGTTGTAGTAAACCTGAATACATGTATCACTATTAATTACTAAGTTAGACAAAAACACAACCTTTAATATCGCGGTGATAGTCTTTTTTCGTGCGTTACATTTTTGGGGCTGTGCGTGCTATCCGGTGTGCCGCGTGCGCCTTGACTAAAGGCTACCTGCTACCCCGTCGGTAGACTTGGTTCAAGTCGGGTCTCGTGCTTGTCGAGTCAATAGCCGCGGCAGATGAGCTTTTTTTTTAACATTGGCAATCCAGATACTTTCGATGGGGCGCGCTGTTTGTGGGATCAAGCGAATTGTATCGAAGACTAGCTTTGTTTAGAGAGTAGTTGATGAAGGTTGAATGAAATGAAGCGTATCTTGACTCAGCAATTTTACAATCTTTTGGCAAGAACTAGCTGACTAGTTGTAGGGGAATGTAAAACGTCAACAATGTCTCAAAAACACCTCCAATCCGGTAAGTAATTGGGTAATTGCATTAAAATCTGCTTTATTGCTGAGGCAATTGGCGATGTAGAAGAACTGGCAAGTTTAGAGGAAGGTAGCCCACCTTGTTGAGCTGTAATGACTAAAAATATGGCTCCGCTTTTAACATCGGTCTCATCACTGTCACCGGCATTACATGAGACAGTGATGAGACCGATGTTAAAAGCGGAGCCATTAACAGCTCAACAAGGTGGGCTAAGAGGAAGGATGTTATTATTGCTCAAAAAGGTGGCTGGTCATCTCGCCACCTAGCAAGCTCGCTACCAACAAAGTCGCCCCCTGCAAAGTCGCCCCCTGCAAAGTCGCCCCCTAACCTGCTCGCCCCGAGTTGTTACAAAGTCGCCCCCTGACAATGTCGCCCCCAAACAATGTCGCCCCCTAGCACAGTCACCCCCTGACAATGTCGCCCCCAGCCAATAGTTAAGGGTTAGGGTTAGGGTTAGGGTTAGGTTAGGGTTAGACCTTCCACAAGCACATTACTTCATACGGAATTTTTTCTGAAAATATTTTAACTATATTTTTTTACCATAATTATTTTAGCCTCAATTATTTTCTGAACAACATCTGGGGGCGACTTTGCTAGGGGGCGACATTGGCTGGGGGCGACATTGTCAGGGGCGACTTTGCTAGGGGGGCGACATTGTTTGGGGGCGACATTGCCAGGGGGCGACTTCGTTTCAACCAAGGGCGAGCCGGGTAGGGGCGACTTTGCAGGGGGCGACTTTGTTGGTGGCGAGCTTGTCACGTGGTGAGATGACCAGTCGTTCATAGATATATGGCGGGGTGGGCAGGTGAGGTGAAGCCTTCACCTTCACCTGCCCACTCTGTTCTTTCACATCTTTCACTGAAGGTGGATGCTGCCTTGGGTGGGTAAGATCTTGGATTTAATTTTTGGTTAAACTAATTAATTTATTCCTGTTTCATTAACAGATGTCCTGTATTGAAACAATTGGGTGGACGCCCCCCCACCAAAAAAAAAAAAACACCAAAATTTGACAAATAATTGTTTAATTTTTACTACAAATATAATTGAGGTCAAAGGAATAATAGCACAAAGATAAAACACATGTAGAATGCCCCCCCTCCCCCCCCCAAAAAAAAGATTGAAAAGCAGGCTTCGTGAATGTTTTGTGCTAGCTCGCAAACTTTCACGCTTGGCACTCACAGCTTACCACAGGTCAGGCTCAACAGCCTAGCACATCCCTGTGGAACTATGAGTTTGGTTCCGCTACGGTCTACACATGGTATTCAGCGGAATGAACCCTATTTTATAATGCGGGTGCCAGGGGTGTTTTTCGTCTACATCAATTAAAGATTTATTTCACTATTTCATTCACTACTTATAGGTGACTCTTTGCCACCACTGACAGAAGGAGCTATGCATCTCTTTAGCATGCGTTACTGCCCATATGCACAACGCAGTCGCTTGGTTCTCTCAATCAAAGGACTCAGGTAGGTTTAAATGAGGCGGAGTGTGTCTTTCTGGTCAAACCTGGGGTTAGGCTAGACCTAGTAACTGGGGCGCTGTACCTTTAAAAAGAAAACTTGTAATCTTTGGGGGTACAACAACTGAAAATTTATTTACAAAAATGAAGGAGTGCACTGCCCCAGTTACTTGAACTTTCCTTGGGTGTGTTCAACTCTGCTAAACAGGGCATTTAAGGCATTTTGGTACAAGCTGCTTTTGCCCACTATTGTCTCTAAAGGGCTAAAGAAAATCATGAATTATAATATTTATGACTTAACATGTTTTTTTTCTTCAAGTTTTGAGGAAGTGAACTGTAACCTATCGCAGAAACCAGAATTTCTGCTTGAGAGGAACCCAAATGGGAAAGTACCAGTGCTTGAAATCAACGGGAAGGTCTTCATTGAGTCCAGCATTATCAATGACCTCTTGGATGACCTTTACCCTGACCCACCTCTCTACCCTAAAGACCCATATGCAAAGGCGGAGGATAAAATCTTCATGGAAGAATACTCATCCAAGGTATTCATCTATGTTGCTGACAAAAATATTTGTACAATTTGTTGTAATATTTTCTCTTTCTTTTGACATGGTTATTCAGTAAAAGTGTGTCCAATTTGCTGGAAACGAAAATATTGGGTGTCCGAATTGTTCACTTACAATACTCTTAACATAATACCAGATATCTCAGGGTGTCTACTTTAAATCATTTAAATCAGGGTGTCCAAAAGACACCCAGACACCCCTCAGGCTAACACTAAGTTTGGACATCATAGAAATATCTACTTTTTTTAGTTACATTAAATTTAGAGTTTCAAATAGTGTAGAATTTAAAATATATACTCCTTTTTCTTAAATTCCGTTGTCTTTTTTCATCAAGGTGATACCACATTTCTACAAGTTTGCGAAGTCAGATTGTCAAGACAAGGAGGCAGAGGAGAAACTTATGGCTGGTCTTGAAATCTTTGAGGCAGAACTAAAAAAAAGAGGCACTCCATTCCTTGGGGGTAGGTAGCTCCCATTACAAGATGTACAATTCCTTAAAGGTACCTGGAGTTTCAACAGGAAATGATGTTTTCAGTCGAAAATGCTTTCCAGGCAAAATCTCTGTGTTTAGCTTTGAATTTCACTCGTAGAAGGCGCACAGCGATTTTCCTCTGATAAGGGGCACTTCTATGGGGAAAATGTAACAGTAATGAGGAAAACTTGAAATGGGGCATAACCAGAAAAGCCAAGCTTGCGGTAGACATGCCTAGCTAGACAAACAAAAACACAATGGACTAAAATAAACGCAAACTTTTTTTTTTCTCAAATTATTTTCTTTCAAAAGAGGGGGATGTTGTGATATGGGACTACTTTATATCGCCTTATTTATTTCCTTGACACATATCACTTCAGTTCCCAAACAGACCACTGCAAAGCAACTCTAAGGAAATTTGCCCAAGTATTGAGCTAAAGTCGTCTATACGATTGTAAAACTGTACTTCTCGGTTCTTATTGTGTTATGTATGTTCCTTTCTTTTAGGTCAACAGCCAGCTATGGTAGACCTCAATATCTGGCCATTTAACGAGCGCTTTGTCATCGCGGATGCGCTCACCAATCTCATCAAGCAAAAGTTCCCTGAGCTTGATTCTTACTGCAGACGTATGGAGGCTCACCCAGCCATCAAGCCAATCGTCACTAGCAAAGAAATTCTGCGAGAATTTGCCAAAGGTTATCAAGTTGGCACTTTCAAGTATGATGATTTGTGACTACAGGGTGAATCCATGCGGGATATCAGACAGCGTAAAGACACAGGGACTGCTAAACTTTAATCCTATTGTAAAGGCAGTGGACACTATTGGTAATTACTCAAAATAATTATCATCATAAACCTTTCTTGATTACGAGTAATGGGGAGAGGTTGATAGTATAAAACATTGTGAGAAACAGCTCCCTCTGAAGTGACGTAGTTTTCGAGAAAGTAGTAGTTTTCCACGAATTTGATTTCGAGATCTCAGATTTAGAATTTGGGGTCTCGAAATCAAGCATCTGAAAGCACACAACTTCATGTGACCATGGTGCAACAAGGGTGTTTTTTTCTTTCATTTATACCTCACAACTTACAGGTTTGTTATTTTATGCATATGTTGAGATACACCAACTGTGAAGACTAGTCTTTGACAATTACCAATAGTGTCCAGTGTCTTTAATAGTCTCAGGCTTTACAAGTTAAATCCTTCATTGTTATTTTAAAGTCTCAGGCTTTACAAGTTAAATCCTTCATTATTATTTTAAAGGCAAAGTGTACCCCTGGGGTTTGTTTACAGTTAATTTTTTTAAAGCTATTGGACCTTTTCGGTACAGAAAAAAAGAAAAAGTTCACAGATTTACAAATAACTTACAGCAGTACAAACAAACCAACCTGTGAAAAATTAATTTAAATTCCTGGTTGAGTTTTTGAGATATCGCTGAAAAACGGAGCGGTTATGTTAATGCAGGAAGAATAATCTGTAATGGGAGACTTTCTGGGACGATAGAGGGCAGCAGACTTACCGGGTAAATCCATTGTTCTCAGAATTATGCGCATGTTCAGAACTACGTAAACAATGGAAATTTACCCGGTATGTCTGCTGCCACCTAGCGTTGGAAAGTCTCCTATTGGAATACACAATCTGAGAAATTCATCTGACAGTAATATTTCTCAGTTTCAAATTTGGAGGGAGTAAAAACTAATATCTTATTACATAACATTACCTCAAAGTGAAATGATTCTCAAGATGCTATTATAGTATCAAAAGCTGTGTCCACCCCTCCAAGTTAGTTTTAATTGCCATTAATTTAGTGATTACCAAACGTATACCTTCCATTTCAATCCTTCATTACTACTTTAAAGGTTGTGTTTTCGTCTAACTTAGTAACAGTGATACGTGTACTCAGGTTTACTACAACTTACAGACAACTGTTATTAGTTTGCATACCGGTACCTCATTCAAATGTTTTGAATGTTTTTTAATATCTCAACAAATAGCAATATTATAATCTCTCAAAAGGTTTAACTTAATGTTGAAATTAGGTGGCGGGGGAACTGCTGAGCTGATTGAAATTTAAAGTAATGTTCTTTATTTTACAACCATTCAACAGCACAGCTAAACCTAAACCTAATGCTTAGAACTTACTTTAAAATTATTATTAATTAAATATTGATACTGGGATGCATTTCATTAGCCTTGCCATAATTATGTCAATGTAATGTTAAATAATGTACCAATACTAGAATTTTAAGATCCAAGCAAGGATCACTGATGAAATAAATAAAAATAATAACGTGATGTGACCAATCAAAAGCAATGATTCAAACTTGCTGGTGAATATGCTACTCATTGCTAGTGTCATGTTAGTTGTATATATTGGCATATGGGATGAGGGAATGGTGAATCTAGTGGGAAATAAGCCTTACATTAGTACTAAACGTTATTAATTTT
The DNA here is from genome assembly GCF_902459465.1 of Asterias rubens. Taxonomy (NCBI): domain Eukaryota; kingdom Metazoa; phylum Echinodermata; class Asteroidea; order Forcipulatida; family Asteriidae; genus Asterias; species Asterias rubens. The sequence continues at coordinate 1,560,101 of NC_047065.1, forward strand.
TTTTTTATGAATTGTAGTGTATTGGTTAATCTTTTCTACACTGCCATTAAAAATAATTTGTTCTTGAAATAAAATGATACTTTTGTAACACATTGCTGATCTATAATTTTGTGCTTTGATTTGACATTCCCCACAAATTGTAATTTTTTTTGAAGCTATCAGTTAGATAGATAAATAGATAACACTTTATTAACCCTCATTGTTGAACTATAATGGCTTTGACAAAGAACTGTATGCAAACACATTACAAACGATCAGTAACGTTACAATACAACCGTTGAAATTACAGCTATAGTTACAGATGATCTCGGACAAATGTGTAAAATTTCAAACAAGTCGGCAAAGGAGAAGGATGGGGAGACAAACAATTTCAATAAATTAGTTTTTAGTAAAATGATTGGATAAGAATGTATCACAACGTTTTTGTCCTACTGAGAACAATGATCTTGGAGTGCTCTTTGGATTTAAAAGGCACAGCCTAGCCGAAGCCTAACCGCTCATTTTGTGCACTGTGCGATTGTTGTACAATTTTTTGTGCACGCACAAACATCCCTTTTTTAAATATAAATTTTGCATATTATGCATCTTCACGAGAAAACTATAATGTGAAATAATAATGGTCCAAAGTGTATTTGTTATTATCAGTAGCTTATTTTGCAAAAATCACAGGTTTAAAAGTTTGTCTCGCCCCCATTTTAACCCTCTTTGATGTCTCTCTATAGTAAATTCTCACTAAGAAAAGGGGCGTGGTGCCCCAAAATTGCACCGCCTGGCTGGTACGGTAAGTGCGCCCCATCATCTTTTAGAAAAAGTAGGGACGTAGTAAGTGTAATTACCAATACTGTATAGAACTTTGATTAAATAGCTTTAAAAAGGAAATAACCCAAGGATGTTCGTGTGAGCATACATTGCGCCCCCCCCCCCCCCCTTAAAAGGGGAAAAACACATCGCGCGCGCCCAGAGTTTTTGGGTGGCCGGGGGGGAAGTAACTGCTTTCTACGGCGCGCATACACAAAGTTTGATGGAAACACTAATAATTCCTAGTTTGAACTCAGTTAGACATATATGAAACAATGATGTTTTGTTTTAGGTGAATGGTGATGGTTTAAAACTTTTTAATTCCCATTGTTGTCCTTCTTTGAAAACCACTCATCGAAACAGGTGTTTTGTCCACAAAATCAACACTGACTTGAGCGCTTTTTGCTACTAAAAACTCGTAATAATTCTGAGTGTGTGAAGCGTATGTGGGGTCAAGAGTGTTTTGGTGACGAGGCTGATTTTCCCACAATGCAGTCCGCAGAACTGAGTGGCGTATGGAGGAAGATGGCGGACACCTAAAACAAGAATAACTCCCGTTACGTATTTTCAATGCTCTACTTCCAAAGTGCCCCGTGTTCTGACCGAAATATAAGCTCACGAAAGGGCTGAACAATTACTAAAAGGATATATTTGGAGTTCTGTTATTTAGTTGCAATGGCGCAGTGCACGCAGAGCGCGCAGGAGTTTGTGCAGAATGCCTTTGGACCGACGGTAGCTGTGTTGTGCAGCCACGACGCGGAGGTTTTGGCACAGAAAAACAATCTTTCTGTTGTTGAGATGTTACGCCCATTTAGCTGTTTAACAAATGAGGGTAAGCTAAAGAAGAAGCCGTTTGTTTTTATGTTGTTCTGTTCTTTAATCTAACCTATTAAGAAGGCAACCTGTCTTTGCTCAGCTCAGGCAAAATCTGAAGAATGACACGAATAAATGAGGAGTTTTTCAGTTGTTATTTATTTTGATTACGGTGACTGGTGTGTGTGGTCGCTGATGTTTGGGGAGGGGGGGGGGGTTATCTTCAGCAAAAAAATTCTGTATCCTGCCAAAACTTTTTTGAACGATCATGAGTGTGATTACGGAAAAGTTTCCGTATGGCGCCACCACTTTTTCATTCAACATGAAATAATATAGTATCTAATTTACCTGATTGATATATCCCTTTTTGTAAAAATGAGTGAAAAAGTGGTGGCGCCATACGGAAAGTTATCCTCTAATTTACCTCAAATTCTTGTAAAAAGAATTGTGAAAAAGTGGTGGCAGGATACGGAAAGTTATCCATGACTACCACAAATTTGATCTAAGAGTTATTTTACATGTTGGCACCACACTATTATATTAACTTATAAACTTTGCAAACCTAATTGAAATGGCAAACAGGATAGCAACCTTTTGAATTTTGTTGGAAACTAGAGGGAATGAAAGTGCTTTCAAATACATAACTCATGAATAAAGGCAAGTGATTTATTACAATGACTCTGTCTATAACGATATTGTGACTATTTCTTTTCCTAAAGCTCATATAAGAGACCCATCAGGACAGATACACACTGTTCGCAACCTCCGCCTCATCCTGAACGAGATGAATCATCAACCCCAGGCTCCGATGCTGATGAGGAAGATGCTACAAGAGAGTGTCAACCGATGTCAACCACCCCCTGTCAACGGAAACCGTGGCAACGTCATCACCGTCGGTTCATATGACCTGCAGATTGGATGTAAATTTATATCATAATAATAATCATAATGAGTAGGGTAGATGCCCTTAGCTTCCGATCCAAACTGGACCTTCTTCAGAGTCATAAACAAGTACTTGTTAACAATTATCCATTCATAGAAAAAAGAAGGGAAAGGGATTAAGGGAAGGAAAAAATCATAATCATAATAAGAAGACGAAGCACAGTATTGCTGCAGAATAGCCCCAAAGTGCTATGTACAAAAACAAAGCTAGAAGAAAAGAAAAGAAAAATTGTTAGCAGAAAAAGTGTTAAAAAGTTACAATTTTTTTTAGAAATGTTCACAATTGTGTGTTGTTTAATCTCATCCTTGTAATGCAGACATTTTGATGTGTCCCTTGTAAAACAAAACCAACGCCCATTGATCTACTTCTCTACAGCTGAGAAAACTGTTCCCAAAATCTCCTTGCAATTTTTATTTACAACTCATAAACTTCTCTAAAAAATCAGTTTAAAACACCTCCTAAATTTTCTACTTTAACAGACTTTTTTTATCAATATAAACCACAAGGAAAACTGACTGGGTAAATTTTGAAATGATTTTTGGGGTTGAACAAAGAATTGACGAGAGTGGGATTCGAACCAACGACCTCCGGATTAACTACCGGCGCTCTACCAACTGAGCTATCTAGCTATTTATCTACATGCTTTTTTGTCAGCAGTGACTCTCACCCTGGTTTGTGTACAAAACAACTATGGAAACTGACATTTGACTTAATAGTGGAAGGGTTTTCTCTAAAGTTTTGTATGATTCCAGTTACTTTTTCTTGTATGCATTTTGCAATTTTGGTCAAAATTGCACCATGCCATAGATAACAATCCTTGGTAGGTTTTCCCTGCCACTAAAAGTTTCTCAATACATAATTTTGTTGAATTTTATTTTCTTGATTAAATTGCAGCATCCACGGCTTGGTATGAAACTTACCGTGATGTCTTCCTTCAGCTGTTGACACCATCAGATCATGAGTTTATACAACACTACGTTGCTTGTATCCTTTTTAAAACAATCTACAAAAATATCAATTCAATCTTTTGTACATTGCTTTCTGACCATTCGGTATCATCTGTGTTGAGTAATAGAATAGATGCCATCCTGCAAACTGATTTCAGGATGTGAATGCATCTACAAAGTCAACCCTCCTACTGTTTGCCCATTTAATAGCATCCACTGGTTTTTAATGATAGGTGTCCTATGCCAGCCTACAATATGATACCATGTGGTGAATGCATCTCCACAGTACACAGTCAACCCTCCTACTGTCAGACCCTTCAATATCATCCACTGTGCTTTTGAATGATACAATGTATATAAACTATGCCAGCCTGCAATCTGATAACATGTGGTAAATGCATAAAAAAAACACTGCATTTCTGACTTTTTAAAGAGATATGGTGACTTAACAACCACATCGAATGTGTAAAAACAAAATGACAATTTTTTTATCATTTTAACTTTAACTTAAAACTATGCAAAATGATAAAATGCAAAATGATACTGTTCACTAGTAGTTTTCCTTAGCACAATCCTTGTTGGCGCTAGGTATGCACGTAGTATCAACTTCCCACGCAGACCCGATGGATCAATTCGCCAAGCTGAGCCAGCAGCAGCATTTTCTGCAGCACACCTCCAAATCCCCCTATCCAAAATGGTTGGTCCCGAACATCTTCAAGTACTATGTGCTGTTGCATGACAACACGGATGGTGAAGAGGAAAAGTGAGTATTTTTTAGGGGTTTTTGCTTTTAAATTTGGTGTTAGCAGATTTAGATTTACAAATGTCCTCTTGAACAATTTACTAAAGCTGTATTCCTCCTTTTCCTAATTATGTCAAAACTTCATATCGCCTGAGTAGGGTACATCACTGGTGTTCCCCTGAACCATGCATCTTTATTGATTGGTCCTTGACCAATAAAAGTTCTCAATCTATTACCATAGTATTACAATCCCTCTTGTTTTGTTCCCGAATACACAAATGATTACATTGCTCATTACCTGTCGAGATACGTGACTATTCTTTCATCCAGCTACTGTTTAATACACCATGCCTGAGAAAGGGTAGAGGGTATCCCCCCGAATGTTCTCATACTTTAAGACACTATTTATTTATCTTCACTGAAGTACCCCCCCCAAAAAAAAAAAAAACACGATGCCCTGTTTCGAGTGCCAAATGTGGTTTGGTTGCAACAATTTCCATGCAATAGCAATAACCATCTACTTCCTTTTGATTATTTTCCCGCCTTCCCAGGGCGGAGGCTGTTTACCAGAGCATGAAGACCACCTACAGCCCTCATACCTGCCACCTTCTCAGGATCAACTCACGTTCCCTCAACGCCGCTGAAACCACCATATTAAATAGTGAGGGGAGCAGTAACATGCCGGACCCCTGGAGCCAATATGTCAATAAAAGTTCAGAGCAGTTGGTAAGTAATGACCAGAGCCCAATGTCACAAAGCTGTTAAGCAGAAAATAATGCCTAACAAACTTATTCCCTAAACAAAAATTGAGTCAGGCACCAGCCACAACAATGCAAACTTAATGTAATTTTGGCTGGTAACCTGTTTCTGCTAAGTAAAACTATTCTGTGCTTAGCAAGTTTTGTGCTTACAGGCCATACATGCATTTCTGCTAAGCAAAAATTAGCATAATACAGTGTTCTCCGCAGACTTTTTTTGTTTGGAGGTTGGGTTGACGTCATTGGATTGGTGACCGTCTGTGTGACGTCATAATCGACCGTCAAAATCTGTGTCAAAGGAAACTTATACCAGCGGTACATGCTGGGATGGAAAGAGCTTTCGTCCATAATGTGTTAATTTTTGCCAGGGTGGTAAATTTTCTTTGTCAGGGTGGCCTGAACTTTGAATATGTTGAGTGTTTGTTAGTCCCTGTTAGGATATGATTTGCATGACTGCAACTTCTGAATATTTATGAGTGCTTTTTAGTCCTTCACAGTACATGATTTGCATGACTGCAACTGTTGAATATTCATGAGTGTTCGTTAGTCCCTGACAGGATATGGTTTGCATAACTGCAACTGTTGAATATTCATGAGTGTTTGTTCCATCCCGACAGGACACATTGGATTCAGACATAACGCAGCCGACTGATGACGAGGGATTCCCAGACAGAGTGATGGAGTCCGGGCCGGAAAACCTGGAAGTCACAAATCCTTCAGACACAAGCTTATTAACACCGGACAGCACAGATGGTAAATCAATTAATGTTACTTGTTGATGAGTGTTGTATTTAAGGCTGGTTTAAACATTGTCATTCATGACAGCACATTCTTAACAAAAGTGCCACAGAGCCCGGACCTCATGCAGGCACAAATTGTACACAGCTCACAGAGCCACAGAGCCTTGACTTCCTGCAGGCACAATTTGTACACAGCTCAAAAAGCCACAAAGCCTGGACTTCCTACAGCCTGGAACTTGATGAGCTGATACTTTAACAATACTAGGATACTGTTGAAAAAATGTCCTATATCAATAGTCGAGTAACCAGCCTACCTGAAATTGCCCTGGTTATGTGTTATGTCATTGCAAGGTTAATTGATATTTATTCCGCCCGATAAATATGCCTGTGATTGTTATTGTAGATCGCAGGTAAGTTATGAGTATACAGTGCTAAAAGAATCGGTGTATATAGGTAAAAACCAAAACAAAAACTTCATATGATATTAATTCTGTTTAAGATTAACATAGCATTGTACTGGTTCACAGATGGCCCTAATGACCCTTCACCCGATGATGTCATCATACCAACTCAGGGGAACTCCCTCAATGAAGTCATCGCCCACCCTCTGGATCAATCCATAGAGACGAAACGATCTCGGGAAGAACTGGATTCCTTCAACAGTGCTGACACTCCGCTACTTACCAACAACAAGATCCTGAACAGTGAGGGCGGTATGCAGCCTACCTCCAAGAGGTCAAAGTTTCACGGGGCGTGCCTGACGTTGAGCGATCACGACCGGCTGCGAAACTTCATTCACGAGTTTTCCGTGCGAGGCTTGTTGCCGTACATTGAGAGAATGATCAGGATTCTTAGCGATCAGGTTAGTCCCGGAAAATATCCGCTGTTAAAAACAAAGTTGATGAAAGGAATACTGCCCCCACTTACCCTACAAACCTCCTCGTGTCTTTGGCTAGAATTACTCTCAAAATACTCTACTCCTAAAAACCTCCTTGTATCTTTGGCTAGAGACCCTGTAAAAATCCTCAAAAATCCTCCACTCCATAGACCTTCATTGTGATGGCCCCATCTTGGTCACATTCCCTGTATCCAATAACAGTAATGGATGCTAATATTCATTGTACAAAAACGAAGCCAGACTATTTCTCCTTCCAGCCTTGGTTTGGTTGCATGTTTTTGAATGCTGGTTTTCTAGTAGATAGCGATCTAAGTCTCTGTGATTTTAAAACAAAAGTAAACCCAGGCACTGTCCGCTGGTTGTCCTGGACTAATTGCAAATCACCCCTGTTGTATTTTTGATGCGATGTGGGCAACCATGATGGAACAAATAGGGAGATTTCAGTACAGTAGTGTTTCCTGAGCCTCCAGCCACCATTTAAAAACCTTTCACACACAAAAAACATGGCTACAAAATAGGATGTACCATATGCCAACAACTGTGCTATTAACATTTATAAAGAAGCATTTACTAAAACTCACTTTGTCAAATCTTCAGCTCGCCGCAAGGAAAGGACTTCACCGGTTCATGTTCAGTGCGACCAAGAAGTGGTTCGGTGGTAAACAGGCTGAGAAGGCTGCCGTCACTGGACTCGATATGGGTGGAAAGTAAGTACAGGGTACCAGTCAGGATCAGAGGTCTTTTTTGCTAATGAAATTTAAGTTTTTATTTCGATGAACAATTCTATGAAGAGTACACATTTACTCTTTGGAAGTGCAACCTTCAAAAGTAAGGCTGTATTTGATTTAGCTGCCACACCTATGGCTGTGACTGTTGCTAAGAGTGTTGCTGTGGTGGTCCTTTACATTTTTATAAAGTGTTCAACAACTTCTGTTGAAATGTGATAAATTTGTTTTTACAGAGGTAGTAGTTTGATGGGAGAAAATTACAGGTTGGTGAGAGAAATGGGTTATAATTCTCGGAGTGACTTGTTTTTGTCCTGAGCTATATCGATATCGATTGAATATGATGTTTTATAAAACCCATTTCTGGTTTCACTTTTTCCCCCAGGTACTTGAGAGAGTCTCCTGAGCTACAGATGAGACGTCTAGCCGACCTGGCCTTCTTGGTCCAGCTCTACGAGCTTGCTTATACCTCGTACCATACTGCAAAGAGAGACTTTGGTAATGACCAGGCATGGGCTCACTACGCTGGGGCACTGGTGAGTGGTTCTTCTAATGTCCATACTAATTGGTCATTTTGGCCCAAACTCCTCTGTCAGACAAGTAGGCAATACTGAAGGCATTTGTAAAAAGTAATGTGTTTTTAACTTTGTCTTCAATAAATTCATTGTTTGTTCTTGTTTTTTGTTGTCGGGAAGACTATTCTGCAATTCTGCTGCTGCTACTACAAGAAGCTCTGGCCTTATAAATACTTGTAAAAGTCGATGGACATACTAGATAGAGGCTTGGATTATGAGCGGAACAAAGAATTAAATACGATGTTTTTGTGCGTGAACTTTTGGTGTGCTTTGTTATTAGTGATGCTGCTTTGTTATTAGTGATGCTGCTTTGTTATTGGTGATGCTGCTTTGTTATTAGTGATGTAGAGAGGCACATGTTGTACAGACCATCAACATGATATACAGTGCCTTCATAGATCTGTCTACAAATGCATAATAAACCTTATGCACATGATGTCATATCAGTAGGGCGCCTACACCTAGAGGTAAAAAAGCAGCTGTTCATTGGCCAAACCTGTGTGCCCATACATGTACAAATCTGTGCATTTTGATTGTTTCGTCATCGATTTACATGTACCTCTAAGATGGCGACTGGATGGCGTCAATGCATGAGGTCTATAATAAGTTACTTGTGAACTGACGTTTATTTTTTCTCCCTGCAATGTTGCGATATAGGAAATGGCGGCAGTGTCTGCTTTCATGCTTGGCAGTATGCAGAAGGCTTACCCCACACACTACATGGAGACTGCAGTAACCACGTACCTAAACACGTGCAAGTAAGTAGGCGTCATTGGTTTATAAGACAGAAAAATATGACCAATAAAGGGTTTTGCTCAAATTTGGAATGAGCAAAACACCAGTGTTAGAAATGAGCATCGTTTCAGACCATTTAACACTAGGGCTTTATCACACGAGGAAACTTTTGCAGGCAATTTTGAGGCAACCATCCGAGTGCATTCTACATGACCACTGTGGTAGAACTTGAGTATTTTTTCAAACATTTTCTTACGATCCACCAACAAATTCTGTGATTATTCTAATGTGAATGGATTCTCTTCTTGGAGATTGCCTTGAACCGACTGCCTGTAAATTGCCTCGTGTGACATGGCTCTTATATGCTGGCATGGAACATTTGTTTACAAATTTAGTGACCGTGTATATTACAGGTCTTTTCTGGCAATATTGGGCACAAATTTCACATTAATTCAAGAGTTATAAAAGTACGGGTAACAGCAGAACAAGTTTTGAGATTTGTCCCCATTCTTTATATCAAAAGTTGATATAAAAGAGGCTGTGAAATCTTTATCAAATATTAGACTTTATATGTTCTTTTGTGCACAAATCATGCCTTCAGGAAGTCTAAGCTCTTTGGCTTTTTTTGTAAACATGTGATGTCACAGGTTACATGGTCTATAACATTACTAATAATACTGGAATATTTCTTTGTTTTAGGAGACCACAGTTTGCAACTAGAGCAGTCCTGATGAGCACTGAGATCCTTAAAGCTAGAGGAATGTACGCAGAAGCAGCCATGGAATTCATTAGAATGACGGGAGAGGTAATATTATCATTGTTAACTAAGTCTAGTCTCAAGTAATAAAATATGACGGGCGAATCCCAAGTGTGAAGTCAGTTGAATTAAGTCCAAGTCAAGTTTCTGTCTGGTACATGGTTTCAAATTTGAAGTTATTAAAGCGTTGTTATACTTTTAATGTCTTATTCATCACTCCAAGTTCTAGTTTATATTTTATGATTGGCTGCAAATCTCAGAATTGTTACCAATCTCTGTGATTTTGAGCTTTTGGATGAAAAAGAGGATGTTCGTAGCATCTCAAATAAAACCAGGTTGACAGGAAACAGTGGAATTCAAAGATATAATTTTTGTTGACAAAATGTTGCTAATATGGGTCCGATTTTACAAATAGCTAAGATTGATCTTAAAGCTGTGTAATACTCTTAATTGCTAAACAACTCAAATACGAATCACTATGGTGATACTGACAACTCGTCTTAACATGAATCTTTGTGCTTTGTTGAATCATCCCCAAGAAAAGCTTCAGCATTTTAAATCGATGCTAATGATTGAGTTTTGTCTTAATTTAATTGGTGGTGCTTTTCTTGGCAGGATTCTGATATAAGGAGTGCCATCTTCCTGGAGCAGGCAGCCCACTGTTTCATCAATATGCGTCAACCGATGGTCCGCAAGTATGCATTCCATATGATCCTAGCTGGCCATCGATTCAGCAAGGCAGGACAGGTCAGAAATTAAATATTTTTTGATGATTACAACTTTTGTTTTGTTCTACCCTACACCGATATATGACGGCCTTGATAAGCAATGTATACTCACAAAAATTTAATGACAGAAGTAGAACTGGCTATATCCTCTTATCACTGCGCTCGCTCGGTTGTCTATACGCCTCTCTTAATATTTATGCATGTGTATGTTACAATTCTAACCCAAAATGAGGCCATAGGCGCAACCACTGCCAGTGGTGGGGGACGTGCGCCTATGGCCTCATTTTGGGTAAGAATTATGACGTCATGCATGAACATTAAGTGAGGCGTATGGCGTTAAAGCTGTATTTGCAATGGACTTTTGGGGGTAATCTAACATTGCACATGGGTAACTTGACCATTTTTACTCCAGTGCTAACAGCCCTTGAAATTTCACCGTGGTAACTAAACCGAGTCCAATGGGTAGTTTAACCGGCCACCTTCTCCAAAGGTAAACTAACCGGTCAAAGTAACTGAACGAAAAAAAAAAAAAAAAAAAATTCTTTACCTTTGAAGCAAGTTTTACATCTATATTTATGATTATTTCTAAACTATTTTTGTGGAAAATGTTCTTATCACTTTAGTTGTTGACACTAATGTGCTTGTAATTCTACAGAAAACATTATTTGTTACTGTTGATTGATTGTATTTTTAAAACAAGAAAAGCAGTTGTTTTAACTTGACTCGGTTTTTTGTGTTGGGATCCGATCAGAAACGACATGGTATTTTATTCTTTTTCACAGCGAAAGCATGCATTGAGATCCTACTGGCAAGCCCTACAGGTGTACAAGGGCAAAGGTTGGACATTAGCAGAGGTATGTATGCTACAACCGCAATTGTCAAGTTTCTGTAATTACAATTGCAGCCATGGGTACTGATAGTCAGCATACCTAAAAGGGGACCAGACTAATGTACATCCCAACCTCGTTTGAGTAACATTGACTTCTAATAGGAGAGTTGAAGGTTATTGCTCCATGGTATAAATCAATGAGCCATTTGCGAGTTGGATTTGAATAATGTCTGGTACAATGACTTGCTTAATCACTACTTACTGCTTACATTTGAATTTCCCAGACTAATAGAGACAGTTGCTATGATATGATTCGAGGCAAGCTTTTGTGTAGTTAGGTAAGAGACGGCGAACACCCACACATAATTGTGAATAAATGTGTATGTCACAATGGTACCAGGGTTTGCTCATCTGGAGGTTGATATGCAAAAGCTTCCCCCGAACCATTTGACATAGCAACTGTCTCCATTGTTTGAGGAATTCAAGTTTAAGCGTTACCTTTTGACTAAACAAGTCATTGTACAATACATTATTAAAAACTCGCAAAGCCACCTTTCTGTCGACAGTGTAGTTCAAGCTCCTTGCATCACGTTGTACTCTCCTTTATGCCAACTGCGTTTCTTTAAAACCATCATTTTATAAATACTTGAATGCATACTTTTTTCTCACTTCTAGGACCATATAAATTTCACTATTGGTCGTCAATCCTTCAACCTGAAACGATTGGAGAATGCCACCACTGCATACAAGCATCTACTAACCTACAAGAGCAAACAGCCGCCAGACCAGCAGAACGCTTTCTTCAAAGACTACTTGTCTGTTTTCAAGGTAAAGCTCTTGTTTTTGTTTGCATTCAATTTGAGGGTACAGAGCTACGTATTATAGATTTAGTTCTGTACGAAGGGCCTTGAGTTTCTTAAAGGCGGCGGATTGGGCGTGATAGATTTTCATTGTTGTTATTATTTACTGAAGAGGCAAGAACTAGACCATATGTTGTGAAACATCACAGAACAGGAGCAAGCAGCCACAAAGCTTGATAATTGTCTGGATGCCAAAATACAACTTGACTTGCTAGCAGTACACCTCGACTTGAAATGTAAGACCAATCACACTATTCAAATGATGTTTTGTCTCTCCCATTTTCTTCATCATCATTGTCATCATCATCCCCCTGTATTCATCCATTGTTGCATGAATCCCTCCTCCGGCAGATTTCTCTGTCTCCCAATTTCTTGTTAGTAAAGACAATTTTTAACTTCTTTTTTGGGGCGTGGCAGCAACTAGTGACAATGCAATCTCAAGAGGGAAACGTGCAGACCACATTTTCTCAACTCCCTCTACCCGTCATCAACAAACCATCAACAAGGGTTCTGCTGACAAACCCCAGAAAAACAATACTCCCAGGTAAGCAAGAAACTTCAAATCCTACTTCCAGAAAGTTAGATTCTTGTGTCATCTATAGTGCAATCGGCTTTCTAAACTAACTATTGTACAATCAGCGTACTTGACTTACTCATAAATCAGACTTGGACTCAACGCAAACTCAGGTAAATCATTTAAGACTTTGATAATTGCACAGAACGCTTTGGACTTAGACTGCATCTTGGGTTTGAGTTACAGTGACCTATTTTGTCCTTTTCACCAGTAAGCCTCGTTTCAAACCAGTCCCCAATTCTTGTGTTTCAATTGAAATCATTTATCTAAGACCAACTCCAATTGAATTGCAATTTCAGTATCGTTTGAAAAACCGGAAAGAAAGTATCAAACATGCAAAAGAAAAGAAAGGGGTATTTAACACAATTTTTTAAACAATTCTTTATTCTAGACAACCACATATTTGCAACCTCTGTGACCTTTGACCGCATCTTTGACCCCACGGAGCGTGAAGAATGGCAGGACTTGGAGGAGATGGCAGTCATGGTGGCTACCGGCCAACGGAATCTACCGGCCGGTTACCGGCCGAATCTTCAGCTGCTACATGGGAAGACGGACAACAGTGTCAGCCCTCTGGTGGTGGTTGGAGGTGAGACACATTATTATCACCGATGAAACAATTATGTTCAATCTCGCAGAAAAATTTGCCCCAACTTTGTGAAAATTGGTGTAGAGTGAACAGTAACATGATCGTGATCTAGTTATAAAGGAAAACTGATGGTAAATTTTTGTTAATTTTGGGGTTATATAAAGAAAAATTTAGTACAATTTGGCACGTTTGTGTGGATCATTATATTCTACTTTTAAATTATCTAACCATTTGCATTTCATATCAAACGGTTTCAACCACTTTTCAAAGACCAATTCGACCGATCCAAGGCAACGTGTTTCTTTAATACCAAAAGTCTATTCTGTATCCTGAATCCGGGAGAGAATTGAAAATTCTAAAATATTTTGTTTTGCCATAACAGAGGCAGTGACAGTAGAGTTAGTGTTAGAGAACCCATTGAAGGTTTCATTAACGATATCGGACCTGATGCTAAGATGGAAGTTCACCCCCGTCGACTACGAGCACGTGAATAAAGAGAACCCAGAACAGCAGCCGGCTGTGGTTTCAAACGAGGCGGATATCCTCAATGAAAAGGTATTTCAATTTCAATTTTGATGGTTTTTTAATCGATGCAAAGTGCTCAAAGTAATGATTTTTGGTAGAATGTATTCCCTGGGTAACATTAACTTCTGAGTTTGTATTTGGCGATTTGGTGGGTGGTGTGGTTTCTTTCCTTTGCCTTTCACCTCAAGGACCTCTGTTCGAATCCCACCGGGGGCACTATGTGGATTAGGTTTTCTGTCCCTACCTGATAGCATGGATTATCCTGGGAATATTTCTCTAGGTTTTTTTCTCTGACGTCTCAAACTGAAACTTCCTTCCTTGTCTTCTCTCCATTTGGTTATTGGCTAGGTACAGTGATTAAGTTTGCTTTTCTGAGAATACTTAGCTTCACAGCCAGGATGAATAAATAAAAATTAAATTTAAATTTTCAGAAAATCATTTGCCAGAAATTGAGTTGAAGTAGTCACAAAATATGCCTAAGTCATCGTTGTTTATTATTTGGTTTTACCCATACACCGATGTGTGAAAGCATTGCATACTTAATTTTTTAATTTTTTCCCGAGTTCTGTGAAAAGAATGCAAATTTGACATCTATTACCGTCTTTATTATTGTCTTATTGTTTTCAGCGCAACCAGTTGGATGAAGTGGTCAGCACAGAGTCAATTCATGAAATTGTCCTCGCTGGTAGTGAATACAAACCGGTAAGTCCAGTTTTTCTTTAAAAAAAGAAATTAATTACCATTCATAAGTACCCTAGACAGTTTCGCTATTCCTTTTGGTGGAGAGATTGTCTTGAGGAGGTGTTTATAAGGCTGATAAAGACGTTGCTGGAGCTGTTAAAGACTGGCTGGCTTCGCGTGTTGGGCGCGCCAATTCCATGTTTGCTAATTTACTTCCGCGGAACGCAATTTATATAGCTTTAAGTACCACTGCATAATCAATTAGTACATGCCTGTATACACAACCCAACGTATACAAATTTATTGTGTCTGAAACAGACGTTTTTTTTAACGGAATTTTACAGTTTTCTGAAGCGAAAAATCATTGGCCGTACTTATCATCGCAAACTTACACGGTGTAAACTCCTTTGATTGTTATGGTCTCTTTCTAGCTCAGTTTTCTCTGACCTCCCCTCCTGACTCCCACCCTCAGGTACACCTCTCAGTGACACCTCATCAGACTGGAGAGCTCCACATCCTCGGTGTCGCTTACAGCCTCTCCGCTCAGCAGTTACTCACCACCAAGGACGAGATCACCACCACTGATTTTGGAAACCGTGAGAATCCAGACAGCCCCCAGAAGGATTCCAAGTCCATTTCTCGCGGCGTTGGTGTAATCTCGGTCCAGGGCGGGCAAGATCTGGACATTCAGGGGCCGAGACTTAACGGCACAAAAGTTGAACGATGTAGCGTGATGTATGGGCCTGATCGCCGGCTGGACCCTGTGGTTGTACCACCCATGCCACTCCTAGAAGTATGTATTACTCAGCATGCTCTTTATAACTATCTTTATGTCTATAGACCTTATGCATTGACATCATCTAGCCGCCATCTTAGAGGTAAAACGGTGGCGAAACAATCAAAACGCACAGATTTGTACGCGCGGTGCACAGGATTGGCCAATGAACAACCTCCTTTTGACCTCTAGGTGAGGGCGCCCTACTGAAATGACGTCATGTGCATAAGGGTGTATTAGTAATCTCTCTGTTGTATTGACTCCTTGCAATAACGTCACCCATGGCTACTGTGCATAGCCCGAAGGAAGAACACTTTGAAGGAAGAACACTTTGATAATTTGATAATTTAAGGAGAATGTACTGTCTGATTAGTGTAAACTGTTAATATGAAGAAAAGTGGTACATCTTAGCACTTGTTCGGCTTTTCTTTTGAGATCTTGAATTAAAAGTTTCTAGCTTTCTTATTAAAGTACTTCTAATTTTGTTCAAAATTTTTTTGCCCCTGCATTATTCATACACAATAGATGAAGTGATCCCATTGGAAACAGTATTTTTCATGGAAGCTTTTGAATATTGTTCCGTCTTTATATTCAGAACAAAGACATTTTTGTAAAAGTTTGGGATATTTTTTTCCCCCCTCATCGTCAGGTTATCTTCAACTCTTTTCCATCAACTCTACTATGTGGTGAAGTCTGCAGTTCAGTCGTGGAATTCACCAACAAGGGATTCAGCCCCCTCCAGAAACTTCTTGTGTCATCCAACCACCCTGAAATGTTTTCCTTTGGAGCGTTCCACACTCCCACCAACCAATCCCAACCGGGCAAAGACTCTGCCAACCAATCGAAAGCCAGTGTGTATAGGACTGTTCAATGTTCCGGCAGCAGGGAGGGGGGTTGTGTGGAGAGCACTGTTGATAAGTGTAATATATCGCATGTGACTGAGATCCCATTGCCTGGAGGCTCGCTGCCTCCAGAGGGCAGTATATCAATACCCATGTTCGTGAGAGGGCCTGATAAGAGTGGAATACATGAGATTAATATGCTTTTTTATTACGAATCTTCAGAGGAAAACGCCAAAATGAGGTGAGGGCTTGTTTCTGGAGAATTAATAAAAAATATGTTTACTGTCCACCATTCATCTGTGGAGCATGCAACCTCAGCTCTCAACCATACAGGACCAAATTCCATAGAGCTGCTTAAGCACGTAAAGTAGCTAAGCATGATAAACCTTTGCTTACCAGGGTAAGATTACCAGATAAAATCTGTGACTGGTATCTTGCTTATTTTTGCTAGCAGAAAATGTTTAAACATGATTTAATGCATCTCTTTGAAATTGGGCCCAGGCCCAGAGAATTGCAAGGAAAGATAACCAGCTGGACCAGACGAATTGCCTTAAAGAAACTAAGTTCCTGTCTAGAGGCTCTCCTCTCCAGCTGGTCCTAAAGAGAGCAACAATAAATTTAAAATGTGCCACTTCTGTCCCCAAATCCTTTTGCATTCTTAAGGCCAAGTCACACTGCAGCGATAACGAAAATGACAACAATAACGATGCAAAGAGAACACATTCTATTGGTTGAATTGCTCCACGCAGAATACGCCCACACTTATTCAACCAATCGAGGGCGCGCATTTTTAACGTTACCTTTTTTGTTCTCATTATCGAGGCCTCTGTGACCAGGCTTTTACTTTGTTGATTTTGTTTTGGTTTCAGGCATAGAACATTGCACCACACTGCTGTGATACACTCTAGTAACTCTATTTCTTTGACTGCGACTGCCTTGAGGGCGCACTCCGGCGAGAGACAAGATGCCGAGGCAACGGGAACCAGCTTGGTCGTCAATCTGGACATTGACAACATGAATCAGGTACGATGTTTGGAAACAATGATAGAGGGCGCTGTTTACACTGTGCAGCATTTAGGGAGTGTCTTAAAAGTGGGAATGGTAGGATTGTCATGGTTTGTTTGTCGTTTGGTTGTTTGTTTGTTTGTTTGTTTGTTTGTTTGTTTGGATAATCTTTCCATCAAGGAAACTCTCACAAGGGGATATGGACACCATGTTGGCAACAGCCAAGCTCTCTCATACAAACAATGATTTTATGTCTATGATAGGAATTTTAAAAAATCAAGAAATTGTGATTCAGTAACAAGACGACACTGCTTTTTATTCTAGTCATTGTGAAATCAGTGATTAGCTTGGTAGGATTGTAACCCACAACCTTGTGAAGTCCTGAAGTCTAACCACTAGACCACGGACCACCTCCACTAGTCTATTGGGTCCCCAGAGTGTTCCACTAAATGTTCAAAATACCACTGCGTATATTCTCCTATGCGGGAATGTTCCCTTAGCTCGGCGGTCCAGTCCACTAGTCCATTGGGCCCCCAGAGTGTTCCGCTAAATGTTCAAAATACCAATGCGTATATTCTCCTATGTGGGAATGTTCCCTTAGCTCGGCGGTCCAGTCCACTAGTCCATTGGGCCCCCAGAGTGTTCCGCTAAATGTTCAAAATACCAATGCGTATATTCTCCTATGTGGGAATGTTCCCTTAGCTCGGCACAATTCCTTGCCTACACTATTTGAGGTGAAACCCAAACTTAATAAATGTTTTTTTTTGGCCACCAGGTTCACGATTCTCATATAATTGAGTTCAGCATTGGACAGGTGTCTTGCGTCAGCAATACATGGGCTCTTGACAGTCTCGACGCTAACACTCAAACCAAAGGTGAGATATTATTTTCTTTGTTAGTTGATTTTTCTTTTTATTAAAAAAAAAAAACAATTCATATTCCAATTTCATTGTACCAATTTTTGCTTGGCCATGCTGGTTACTGTAGCCAATATTTAGCCAAGATGACAAGTGAAGAATGTTTAACATTGATGGTATTGCACAAATATCTACTGACAAGAGAATTCCATTAAGCAACATTTTCTGGGCCCAATTAAAAAAAAACTTGCAAGCACACAATTTTGCTAAGTACAGAAAAATATTGTTTAGCAGAAACAGGCAACCAGCGTTAATCCCATTAAGTTTGCACTATTTCGACTGGTACCCTGCTCATATTTTGCCTAGCAAAGAAACCTGCTAAGCAGTGTTTTCTACTCAGTAATAGGGCACTGCTCAACTGAGCTCTATAAGCCTTTTTGAGATATGGTGGACACAATGCTTAAACACTATAAGGTTTGGGTAAATTTGTCTGTATACACCCAAACCAAACAGTACACTTCTCCTATCACGTCCGCCATACCTCAAAGAGGCTTATGAAATTAACCTTAAGTACAGATTTTTAATTTGTTATGATTTGATGTGTTTTTTTTCCCACAGAGCCGAAGATAAGTGGAGGTGAATCACAGAGGATGTGTTTCAAAGCTACAAAGTGCAGACAGCATCCAACTGGTAGGTCCTGTCCATCACATTTCGGTTGACCCATGGTGACATTTTTGGTACCTTATAGGACTTTATCGTGCTGCCTCCATCTTGGTCATGTCCCCGTATTGAATATCAATAATGCATGCTAATAATCATCTTGCAGTTAGGAACCAGACTAGTTTGTTCTTTCAGCCTCGGTTTGGTAACATTGATATCAATGGGAGAAATTCAAGACGGCTGCACCGTGATAAAGGTATATGGAGACCAAGGACAATGCAGAAAATGGAAAACAAAAGGATCCCATTGGGGAATTCTAAAGGCTGGGGTGCTTCCCAAGGGAATACGTGTACAAAGTCTGGGGGAAACTGTTGTGGTATCGTAGTTTTTGTGAAAGTTCTGCGTAAATATGAAATTCAAGTAAAGCTTGCAATAAACATACCATTCAACTGACTATTTGTTTTGTAATTTGTTTAACAGAGAATCCTGGTAAGGAACAACTGGTCTTTACGAGTGTTGCATTTGGGAAACAAAGGGTAAGTTACCAAATCAGATGTTTGCATGGATTGTGATATTGAATAGACTGGCAGTTGGAGGGTTGATCAAAACTGATGACCTCCCTGAGGGTGTGGATAGTTCAAAACAATTATTCGTTTTCTTTCTATAGTAATTAATAACCATTCTTTGTTAATTTCTTGTGTTTAGGTGGATAGCTCGGCAACTCCTTGCCGTGACTTTTTCTTCCGTTCGACCTTCGACCCCAGCAAGCGAAGCCTGGAGCTGACTCCGTCCAGCAAGACGGCAACTCCCAGCACCATGAGCCCGACAGAGGAGACGAGTGTTACCCTGGTAACTGACACCAAAACAGCTCTGGAGGATTGCATCAAGGCGGGGCTAACCCTCATCGTACTGTGGAAGGTAACTTGACAGGAAGACGAAATTTAATGATGATTTGAGCTTGAAATATCAAAATAAGTTAGTACATTTTTAAAGTGGTTTGATTTCTGCAGATGTGACGTACTTAGGATTTTCACTATTAAATAGTTGTATTGAGATTTGTAGGTTTGTATTGTGACATTTTGTTTTTTGGGGGACTGAACAAAGAAAATTTACTTGAACAGGATTTGAACCCGTGACTTTGGAATAATCTACTGGTGCCCTACCAACTGTGCCATCTAGCCCCAGGGTGGATTGCAGTCTCCTTATTTTGTTAATATCTTTGTTTGGGGGTGCCTGTCAGAACCATTCAATCTGTCACTGCCTTAGAGCCAGGGATCACACCAAAGTTAGCAATACAACCTGGGAAGCGGCGGTCGGGTTCACCTTAAAGGGATGCAATTTTTTGTTTCAAGTGTAAAGTAATATACCACAAGGGAAACTGACTGGGTAAATGTGTTGATCTTATAGACAATTCTTTAGATCATGATGTTCCATTAGAGTAGATTTCGCTGAAACTTGTTTCGTCAAATAGACTTATTGTTGTTTACTTTATTTGTAAAGTTGTTGTCTTGCTGTCATGCAGGCTTTTGTTGTTGATGAGGAGGGCTTCCATCATACACTCGTCGGGCAACACCACATTACCATGGAAACAATGGGCAAAGAAGTAACAACTGTGCAGACTACAAGGGTAAGTCAAATCAATCCATTTCTTTTGGGAGAAAAACAACCTTTTATGGAATTGAAGTATACATTCCCCATGCAAATTACAATAAGAACAAGGTTTAAAATAAATTACACAAAGGAGAAAGTAAGTTCCATTTCAAATAAAAGAAATTGTGGATGGAAACTGAAAATACCGTTTTAACTCTTGGATGGTTTTATGGTTAAAAAATGTCTTCACTGCATCCTGTTCAAGAGCAAATTTCTTACATATTTTGCCTGTTAACTTATCGAGCCTCAATAGCTCAGCCCCTGGCTACATTTCTTGCCTCATTCATTCTCCCTCTGCCACTTTATGAGGCTCATTCCAAAAGAAGTTGGAGGACAGGGCATTTACTACAGCTGCTCCTCGTTTGTGGAATTTGTTAGCTCTTCACATACAAACATCTAGTTCCTTAAGTTCTTATAAATCTCAACTAAAAACACAATTGATGTCTCTAGTTTTTTTCCTGCTCATTGTAATTGCATTTTCATTGTCATTTTCCAGAAAAGCAAGATTGTTAATTCTTGTTTTTTTAATCGGACTCTGATTTTTTTGATAATTACAGAGGCCCCGAGAAGTCACCCCTCTAAAGATAATCAAAGACCCTGAGACGGAGCTGGCCAAGAAGGAACCCAGTGCAGAGGTCATGGGTCAACTTCTGAAATACAGCCTACAGTACAGCGAGGTCAAAGAGCATGACTTCACCAAGCAGAGGTTAGTCCCTTCCTCAAGTCACTCAAGAAAAACAAATCATAGATTTGCATCAAATGTAGCCATTTTGATTTGATTCCTTTTTATTTGCATGGTCTTAATGGGAAGCTATCTGTTTGGTGATCACTCTTAAATTGAATGGCAATAAAAACCTTTTGGTTAGAAGCCTACAGCAGCTTTGGACAGTATAAAGAATTTTTGAGAAACATTTCACTTCGAAGTAAAGTGGTTATGGGAGAAGGTATCAGGTTTTATGCCCCAAAATTTGAATCTGAGAAGCGTTACTGTCAGTAATTTGAACCTATATGCTGTGTTTTATTTGAACTGTTCTAATTTTTGTTTTTCCCCTCCCCCAGAATCTGCACGTTACCAGTGTCTCTGAACGTCTACAACTGTACCAGTACTGCTGTAGAGGTTGCAATAGAAACAGCGGACCAGGACAACACAAGGTGAGTTAGCGACATAATCTTTGCAAAACATAGTTAATGGGCCGTCGTTTCGACCCTAGCAGAGTCTTTCTCGTAGGCTTCAACAAAATATGTATTTGTCTGTACTTGTTTATGCCTCTGAAGAAGGTCCGGTTTGGACTAAGGCCATCTACCCTACTCATTATATATTTTTGTTATTTTATATTTTTAGCCTTTTCTGAAAAACTCTGCTAGGGTTGAAAGGTCAGGCCATTGACTATTTTATGCATTTACGCCCTAGGTCCTTTTGGTTGGTTAGCAGTTTGCAACATTTACTTTTATTTTCTTAACATAATCTTTGACGTGATAGATGATTGAGTGAGATGCATAACAAAACCCGCTCTAGTAAATTTCTCTTTGTTCAACCCCAAATCATTATACATTACTATTAAATATTCCAGCTATTGAAATTGATATAATGATAAGATCGAGATTGTTGAGATTTTATTTTTATTTTTGTAAAACTAGTGCAATGGCGGAGAGGGCAGCCTCCCAGCCCGATAGCTACCCACTCAGGGCGACATCAACAAGCTCAACCGCCTTCTCCTGGGTCGGACACATCACCCAGAAGTTGATTCTACCCCCTCACGCACCCCACCAGGCCCCACTCCATGCCTGCTTCAGTGCCCCGGGAGTCTACAACCTGGCTAATACAAAGGTTCTTGCCAGGTCGCCACAAGAGGGCGCTGGTGACCCCAAGAGGTCTGGAGGTGAGCGGTCAGGGTTTGTGTTGCAGCAGAGGCTACCCCCGAGCCTAGTGACAATCGTTGGTGCTTCTGTATCGTAGTGTACAAACAGTATTCTTTGGTTCGTGTTATTTTAAAAACTTTTATTTTTAATTTTTTTTTCAATTTAAATATTTTCAGATATTTTCTATAATTAACTACTGTAGAATATTATGATGAAAAACATAACTGTACAAATTAAACAGAGTTTCAAACAGATTCAATTTTTAGAGAGAATCTCAGTTCGGGAGTGTTGCAAATCAGTAGCAACACGATGACAGTGAAAACAAATGAAGTAGAAAGATAACAGGTTAATGTTCATTTAAAGGTCCAAGGCTCAATTTCATAGAGCTGCTTAAGCAGAAAATATTGCTGAACAAATTTTTGCTCAGCAAAAATAAACAAGATACCATCTAAAGATATTACACATATGTTGTTATGGCTGGTAACCTCATATAAAAAGCAAGATTCTGTTGTGCTAAGCTACTTCTTGTGCTTAAGCAGTTTTATGAAATTTTGCCATCTTTTGCTCGAGACCCGGTGGTTGAGAAGAACGCGTTCCACTCCGTAGATTTTCTTTTGTTCAATTTGTCACGCGAAGGAACGCGTCGCGACGCGGTCGTTCCCGTGACATAGTTTATCCATGGTCCCTAATATGCCTGTGAATTTTTTTCCCAAAACTTGGGTAAGTAGAAAGTGCTTTGAGTATAAAGTGCTTCCACACATTAACGTAAGGATGGTAAAACCAAATAAAACATTGATCTGGGCCCAATTTCTTTTCTTTACAGAAAATATTGCTAAAAATGTCTGCTAAGCTCAACTAACCAGTTACATTTTGTCCATGTAATATGGTATTTTAGCTGGTACCCTAATTCTGGTAAGCATCATTTTGTTGTGCTTAGCAACTTTTTATGCTTCAGCAGTTCTATGACATTAGTCCGTCAATTTCACAAAACTCTTCCTAACTTAGGATTAATCTTAGGACTTGGGACGAGTTCAGTTCCGTATACGAGAAGGCGTTAGGACGCATTGAACCCATCCTAAGTTAGGACGTGTTACTCGGCCCAACTCGAGATAGGATTAATCCTAGCGTTTCGTGAAATCGGCTGCTGGGCTGCAAATTTTGTCTACTTTGCTCGATTTTGTGCATAAGCAGCTCCTTTAATTTGGGCCATGGAACTGTACAGCAATGTGGACAGGGTCATCTGTTAGTTGGTTGATTACGCAAATAAAATGTAGGAATGGCAGTATGTATTGCCGAGTCAGTGCAAAAATAATATAACTTGATAAATTTTAAATAACATTTGTTGCATAAATCATGTGTTTTCAAGAGGCTGCATGCAAAAATGTATTTCTCAGCATTGGGTTTGTTTGTAGGTCAGTGAGGGTTTCAGAAAGATAAGGTGTATTTTGAACAATAGTGTAAAGGTTGTCATTGTATAAAACCATAACCCTTCATATCCTTCAATTCCATTTAGGAAGTTTTCTGATTTTGTAGGATTTGGGGCTACAAGCTTGAGCTCAAGCTACAAGCCAAATAACAATTGTTTCTCACTAAAACTGACATCTGGATCTGGATTACATAGTCATCTGGAAGCTGTGGCATTGAAAAAACTTTAAAAATGTCCGTCTAAAACCAAGTGCAGATGAGAGCGGATGGCAGTCTTTCAACCTTTCTTTAAACCTTTTCCCTACAACATACAATTCATTCCTCTTTCAACCGGGCAGCTGCAAAATTATTTCAAAGTTTTTACCTGAAAAACAGAGCCACTTTTTCAGGTGGAATTTTCAGAAATCTTAGCAATTATTACGGAAAAGCTCCATTAAAAACGAGGCTATAAAAAATTCCTTTTTGTCTGGCAACTCACAACTGTTATCTCCAGTTATCTTACAAACCAGTAGGGCTGTACGGTATATAGGCTGCGACGCAGCAAGCCGCTTCGCCATACCAGTTGTTTCTTTATTATTGTCTCCTCATTGTTTGTTCATTAGGGAGATATAGACAAGAAAATTATTTTCTTTCGGAAGTATGAAGAAAGAAAATATCCTTTTTGTCTGGAAACTCACACCTGTTATCTCCAGTTATCTTACAAACAAATAGGGCTGTTGACTGACCCCTCAAGTTATTCAAATAAACACACACACTTTAGTGAAAACGATGTTTACTTTCCGAGTTATTGTGGTCAAACTCACTGTTTGTGACTGTGACTGTGAGGAGCCTGTACTCTATTTTGGAGTATACCTTCATTTCAGTAATGAAAAACAATGACAAATTGCATTTATTGGCTAGTGACTGAAATGTTAGCGTATCGGCACGCACTTTGCGCTTATCGACCCGTTGCTCTAATTTGTGCATGGGGAGAAAGAAACCTGTTTATATTATATTATACGTGTGTCGTATTAATATCAGCTACATGATCAAACGTAAAGACTTTGGGCTCAGGTTTGCACGGTAGGATAACCATATCCGGTGGCTGGACGGTCAATATCTGGCTGGAGTCTAAACCATTGTCCTGATCAGGTGGACGGACTCGGAGGTATACCTTAATCGAATCCCCATCGCTGAATACAAAAGGCAAGAAGACAATAATAGAATTAAACGTATTTCAAATTTGTTGTTATTGGTTTTTTTAGGGGGGGGGGGGGCTCGTTATGTGTTTGTTTAAGAAAAAGTGACTTGTGTGTGTTTAAAAAGCATTCCAAGGCGCTTTCATGCAGTATAATTTCTGAAGATTCTGAAGATTCTTTTCACTGAGCATTTGTAGAGAAAACCTGTGTTTCCTCTTAAGCGTGGAATTTCATTTTAGGGAGGGCAGGGTCGTTTATTACTTTTTGAATCATTTGCAAAGTGAACTTACTGCTGGAAAACCTTGCAGTACATGAGACACATTTGAGGCACAAAGGCCAAGAACAGGTCAACGAAGGCCATTGCCTCATCGTGTAATTCCAGACCTGCTTCTTGGTACTCAAAATCTTCAATAGTCTTTAAATATTCTTGCAAGTAACCCAAGTAAAAATTTCAAGACGTTTTTAACTAAATATGCATTAAATTAAGACTTGCCGAGTGTCTGCTGAGTGTCTGTTGTCATGGCTATTTCAATTTGTTTTTTAGCCATTGAAGCAGCATTTGTTTTTGATAAGTCTTCTTTAAAAAACACGTACTCGGTATTCTGTTTTTGGAATACCTATAATCATGCTTTATTCTTTAAGAAAGGTTAGAAAGTAGTAGCATAATCACATATTATTCTCTAAATACTTTGTGAGAGCAGAACCACAAAACTCGGGAATGTACTGAGTATACAGTGCTTACACACGTCATGTTAAGGGTAAAAACCAAATAATATCCTTTAACCCCGATGCAAATTTAACATTGATTAATGTTTTCAAGTTGAGCGGACAGTTGTCCAAAAGTTTTCAGCATCTCATGGGTATAAATTATGAACTACAAATCCTGTCTTCAGCATTTCCCCCCAAATTTGAGTCCTAGAATGCATGTACTTTGCATGCAACTTTCCTTTTCCCCTCAAAGTTTGTTAAAAATTCATTCCCTAAATCTATTACTCCAATCACCCAAAACCTGGCTCCTAGATTGTCTATATTTATTACAAACTTAACTTTTTTAGAATATGATGGTTACCGGTACATTGACAAAAGTTATTATTAAAAAAATAGTCAATATTTTCGGATTTTGTGTTAATTATAATTAATGTAAATACTTTAAACAGATTCATACAATGTTTATGCATTTATCCATTTTTTGTATAGTAAACAGATTAATCTACAGTAATTGCTATTTTTGTTTATTAGAAAACTCAACCAATCCATTTGATGTCAAATTGTGTTCTTCTAAGATTAGTTGCAAATGTATGGTTGTGACTAAGCAGATATGGAATGTTTCAAGTTTTTGTCAAACCATGCACACCTTTCTCCGTTTGCTTCAGTAGCACTTACTGGGAGGTTAAAGAGAAGGTACACGTTTGGTAATTAATAGTATAAAATATTGTGGGAAACAACTTTCATTTTAAAACAAAATTTGATGCTTAGCAAATTTGTGTGCTTAGCAGATCATGAAACTGGTCCCTAAAGAGAAACTTCGCTGAAACCTTCGGAGTCTCTGTCTTTCTTCATAGTCAACGTTGTGTTGTCTTACTCTTCTCCTTATAAAATCTGCATCTTAAACAGCTGCAGCATCCTCCATCATAGTATCAAAAGCCAGAGGGGCATTTTTGGCTACTGGAGACCTACTAATTTTTTTGCCAAGCAAAGAAACTTCCAAAAATACTTTCACTAAGCAAGGTTTTTCTTTGATCTGCAAATTTCTTTGACAAAGCAGCTTTAAGAATATAATACACATCTCGCAAAATGAAACTGAGATTAAGTCTCCTTTGTTGTCGGCTGCAGAGAAAGGATTCAAAAAGTTTGATTATGCAAATATCACTAAAATAATATGCCGACTCTTGAGATATATGCACATTCCCGTATGTTGTGATTAACTTTTTAACTACTTTGGAAAGGCTTGCTGCACTTTAAGATGCGTTGCACAGATATTGCATGCAGCACGTTGATTTAGACAAAGCAAACTGGAACATCAAAGTGGAACATTTAGTGAGGGGGATGTAGGGATCAGACGTCTAGAATTGATAACGACTTACTCAGTATCTTCATAAATTTCTTTTAAAGTAAAACACGTTTAACTACAAAAGAAACACCAAATAGATATAAATGTGAATATGTCGTTATTTAATGTTAAAAAATGCTTCTGCAGATACTTCTATTATTAAAGAAAAAAAAACAAATGTAAATTTAAAGGTGAATATAATAAATTATGAATATAAAATGTACAAACCTAATTTGCCTTGATCCTGTCTCATAATTTGTAGTGTTCAATTTTGAGAATAAACATGTAATTTAGAAAAAGCCACTGCTTTTACAGATATTTTTGTAAACATTTAACTGTGTCTGAAATGGTCAGAAATAAAATTCAGACCGACCATTTCAGAAAACAAATTCAGAGTTTTACAAAAATTTGTTTCAAAAACTGTGCATGTGACAAAGAACATGCAAGTGGAAACTGCTTGTTCGTTGCACACATAGTATGCATAGTGTACATTGTGATCACAATAGGGTCGGCACTTTCAAGCAAATCTTTTGACAACAATCCAAACCGTACAAACAACTGTATAAGTATTTTTTCTCCACAAATAAGTTTTACTAACAGAGAAGTACTTTGGTGATGATTCAAACAACAATTTTCAGAGTTAATTTCAAGTTTTGATACATAAATCGATGCAACATTTTGGGGACTAAGACTCCTGGGGCAATCGTTATTCAAGGACAGGTAAGATTCAATTATTGTATGGTTTTACAGAAGTAAGTTTCCAAACAAAAAAGTTGTTTAAATGATTTTAGGCATTGAATGGTGAGGTATGGTTTGCGATAACACAATGTGTAAATCTCTTGGGTAGATTATGTTCTTTTGAGAACATTTCTTGTTGTATATTCTATTACTGCAGAGTAGATTTTTAAGGAATTCTGGAAACCTCTAAGTTCTGTCTTGGACGCAAGGTAGGAAATTGGCCGGGACTACTGCTTTCGCTTAGTGGATCGAGGGACCATACTAATGCTATCTTGTATTCAAATATCCATTTCTTTTAAGTTTTTAAAATTAAACCAAACAAGACTGAAGACTCCTTGCAAACAAGTTGCAGGTTATCGTTTTAAAAGCTTAGGACAATTCATTGATAAATCCCTCTAAATAAAAGTTACATTTTTTTCCAATTTTTCCATCGTCTCTTCTTCCACGTCATCACCAAACGATAGCAAAGATTTGTTCTTCACTTCTTTCATTTCACTCCTTTCGCCTCCTTTCTTCTTGTCTCGTTTGGGTTTCTTTTTCTTATTGGATGTCACGTTGAGATCGGATGTTGCACTCTCCTCTGAAGATCTTTTAAAAGGTTTCTTGAAGAGGATTTTTCCAGCTGATTCGTTGTCATCTGAAGAGAGGGGGGGAAAATAATAGAAATTCAGTCAGAGTGGAATGTCTCTATGGTGACTGCTTTATATTCCGACACCCTTTCGTTCCGACACTCTTATTTTTCGACAAATCTATATTCCAAAAACCCACTCAAAATTTCATTCAATTCAATTCAATGTAACATTCATTTCCACTCTCACAATAAGAAATCATACAGAGAGTTAACATGATAATGATACTGAAAAAATCTCATAATATAAGTTGTGAGTAAGGAAGCTGTTCAAATAAGCCAATTCTTGTGGGGATCAGCCCTAGACAAAATACAAAAACAATTAGCAAAGCAAACAACAAACAGACTGTAGAAAATGCAATACATGTACCAGTTATAAGCGAATTACACAGATAATGGCCAAGAAATAATGACAAAATTAGGGCTAGCTAGAAGCATAGTGACAGGTGAAACCTGTATGGTTTTGTTTTCCCTGTTAATTTGTTCAATTCCCTTTGATTTTAACAAAGAGGTAGTTCTCCATGGTTTTACTCTATTATTATGTTTACTTCTTTGTCTTTCATGCCATTAGATTTCAAGTTACAGTTTATTGCATCTGTGGGAATTTTCTTCAGCCAATCTTAATCTTAATTTTTGCACCCTATGATCATTGTTTATTGGGACCTGGAACCACAAGTAGCACTAGTCTCATTTACATACTCCTTTGTATTGTTTGTTGTTTCATGTTTATTCATTAGCTTAGTCATAGCCCAGGAATGCAGTACACTTGTTCCTGTGGGTCTTTTTCATAATCTAATTTAGTTAGTTTTCTTACACCATTCTGTAAGGAGTTGTTTTTAAAGTGAGATAGTTTTGTACAGCGCTGGCTGCGCGCGGTTTCCACTGTTGGAAGAATGGAATAAAACACACTATCTTCATCACAATGTTGTTTCCAGACTTGATAAAGAACTCCCTGTGTCACATCATAGAGAAAGTTGTCCTTTCTCTATGGTCACATAAACAAAAAGGAGATGTCGAAACATAGGGTGTCGAAAAATGGGTTTGTAAACTCAAACATCCTCAAAATGACAGAACACAAGGGACAAAAATAAATGTAACAACAAAATACCTTACCAGTTGTTCCTTTATCTTGAGCGTAGTTATCGACCTCTTCTTGTGTCAAATCTCCCTCACGGAGTACAACGACAGTTGGTTTCTCATCATCTTCTTCTGGTCGATCATCATCCTCATCAAATGATGGAACCTCTCTCTAATGTACAAAATGAAATAGTCGGAGTCGGACGTAATTCTAAATCAAAGGTTATCATTTCAAACCAAAACAGTAGCTAATCAAAAATACAGAAGTTTCATGCTAACTAAACTAGTATGAACTTGAACTGAAGTTCAGCAATATAATTTTATAACTTATTTTATGAGTATTTTATTTTTTAGGAAATATGTATTTTGATTGATTACAAAAACATTAGTTTCCGTATGGCGCCACCACTTTTTCATTCAAAATAAAATAATATAGTATCTAATTTACCTGATTGATATATCCCTTTTTGTAAAAATGAGTGAAAAAGTGGTGGCGCCATACGGAAAGTTATCCAAACATTAAAGTGTTAATAAAATGCTGTCATCATCAACAAAAACCAAGTCCCTAACTAGATTAAAGATTAACAAAAAGAGAAAAAAAGTTGTTTATTAAAGAGCTAAACAAATTGTTGGCACTGACAGTGACAAGACACCGATGACATGAGATACTGCAGAAAAATGTTGATTAAAAAATCTAGCTACAAGTAAATCATCACTGTTCATCACTTCATCATATCATTCAATTCAATCGATGTGGTTAATTTAATAATTACCTTCGTATCAACGTTTGGCCCTTCTTTGTAACCTGCTTGCTGCTTAAATTTCGTCAAAAAGCTTGGTTCACTCGGTTTGACATAGTCTATGGATTGGCGACCACGGCCAGACATATTCAATTTGTTAAGTTGGCTTGCTTAAAACGTCTCAATCTTGAACAAAACCTTTGTTCAAAAGTCACAAAATGTTTGTTGCAGACGACATTCAACGTTCTAAATTCAACATGTCAAAGGTCATTTACCGAACAAAATAAAAGAAAGTGTATAATTTTAAATATGTTTTAAATATCAAAAACATAACTTTGGTATTAAAATGTTTTTTTATTGATATTTAAATGTTATCAAATAATTATTTTATTGGAAAATAATACAATTATATTTTTATTCAACTGGCTAAAATAAAAGTCTGAAACAAAATGTCAAAGGTCAACTAGTCGCCATTTTTATCATCAGCGCCAAAATTCAAAATAAACATCGCTCCAACTTCAATGATCGTCCTCAAAGTTAAGGATTATTTACAACTTTTGCTGGGTTTTGAGAGTGTCAATTAAGATTGAAGAAGACCTGAGATAGGATCTTAAATAATCAAGAATGCCGTCTTTAGGTGAGTTTTCTGCATATTTCGTCCCGAAACGACGACCGTCGTTCTCAGGCTGGAGTTCGTTGAATGACATTCCACGTATTGTGAAGTTTCGCCCCATTTCCCATTAAATCATACTTCTCTTACATGTGAGGTGTACCACTTCGCCCCGAATTTGAAAATTTATCTTAAAAATTATTATAAAACTAGAATTACTTTTTAGATTTTAACTTAATTAATCTCAATGAAATAATGTCGTATAGTATAGGCCTACTCTATGTTTCGAAGAAGTTGATAATTTCGTCTTTATAATTAGAAATTATTGATAATATTTTATTAAAAAAAAAAATTTAAAAAAATAACAATAAAGTTTCTAAAATAATTCTTTTTTTAAACAATTTAAATGATAAGTTCAAAAACAAACAATTACCGACCATGTTATTGTTATGTTTACTTTTGAAAGCCAAGTTATGAATGAAGAACTTTGCCAGGCAAGTTGATTTTTATTTACTGGTTTTATGATGATATTAAATTTAATTAATTATTATTAAATATTATTATTAAATTAATACTGTACTCTGTAGTAATAAATAAATTAAATTGAAAGTACTTTTTGTACTTTAATTTTAGTTGCGATAACGTAACCCTCCTGCCGATGGCGGTCCGCAGGCGTGGCAGGAGGGTTACGTTATCGCAACTACCAGACTACTTCAATTTCAGACTTTTAATACTTCAAAATCGACACAAATTTACAAAACAAATTATGCCCCAGGCCCAGGTAACTGAAATGGTGGAAATAGTAGACACATTTTGCAGAGGTGTGCAAGAAGGGTTCGTACTCTTATTTAACAACCATTTTAAGAGGATGGAGAGTTCGATTTATCTAAGGAAAAGATGTTTGCCCTGCCCTCTGAACAGACTTACCTAGGTTTTTGAACCATTTACACCTTTTTGAAAATAGCTTCTTGAATCTTTAAACTTGTTTGTTTCTTTCATGTTTTCTGCTTTGCTCTGGTCTACTGAAGACAACGGGAATGATGGGTAAGAATGAGATCATCTCAAAATGTCCAGACTGCTCAAATGTTGGATGAATGTTAGGTTATTCTATTAGCAAAAACTAGTTAATGGCTTCCCGGCAATTCGACCCTAGCAGAGTCTTTCTCGAAGGCTAAAAAACAAATTGAAATAGCCATGACAACAGACACTCAGCAGACACTCAGCAAGTCTTAATTTAATGCATATTTAGTTAAAAATGTCTTGAAATTTTTACTTGGTTTACTTGCAAGAATATTTAAAGACTATTGAAGATTTTGAGTACCAAGAAGCAGGTCTGGAATTACACGATGAGGCAATGGCCTTCGTTGACCTGTTCTTGGCCTTTGTGCCTCAAATGTGTCTCATGTACTGCAAGGTTTTCCAGCAGTAAGTTCACTTTGCAAATGATTCAAAAAGTAATAAACGACCCTGCCCTCCCTAAAATGAAATTCCACGCTTAAGAGGAAACACAGGTTTTCTCTACAAATGCTCAGTGAAAAGAATCTTCAGAATCTTCAGAAATTATACTGCATGAAAGCGCCTTGGAATGCTTTTTAAACATACAAAAGTCACTTTTTCTTAAACAAACACATAACGAGCCCCCTCCCCCCTAAAAAAACCAATAACAAAAAATTTGAAATACGTTTAATTCTATTATTGTCTTCTTGCCTTTTGTATTCAGCGATGGGGATTCGATTAAGGTATACCTCCGAGTCCGTCCACCTGATCAGGACAATGGTTTAGACTCCAGCCAGATATTGACCGTCCAGCCACCGGATATGGTTATCCTACCATGCAAACCTGAGCCCAAAGTCTTTACGTTTGATCATGTAGCTGATATTAATACGACACAGGTATAATATAATATAAACAGGTTTCTTTCTCCCCATGCGCAAATTAGAGCAACGGGCCGATACGCTAACATTTCAGTCACTAGCCAATAAATGCAATTTGTCATTGTTTTTCATTACCAATTTCACAAAAGTCATCAAGATAAAATCATTTATGATGCTCCCAGGGCATTTTAAACCAAGATTAACACCAAGAAGGAAACATTTCATAGACGTTAAATGACGTTTCAATTTAGCATCCTTTGTCCAAACTTTCAATATTTGGGTTTAGATCAATGCACCAAAAGTTAGTGTGAGAAATCCTGGCAAGAACAAACCCAATGAGATTACCTGATCCCTGATTGTTTTATCATTTTTATTTTTTATTTCGATCAGGAAGCAGTTTTTGCAGCAGTTGGTAAGAGGACGATCGAAAGCTGTGTGGCTGGTTATAACTCCACCATCTTCGCTTAGTAAGTGTCAAATATGATCATCAATAAATTTCCTCCTAATGCTGCTCCTAATTCCTATACATCAGTATGCTCTGTTCGTATTCAGGAGGAGAGCATACTGATCAAAGTGTTGAACCACAGTTTCTTCTCAAAACCAACCTTACTTTAAAGAGATTTACACATGGTACTACTGCAGACCTCTCCTGATTATTCTCGAACCATGCAAAGTTTCAATTGTTTCAATTTCAGTGTATGTCATTAAAATTAACATTTAATCATGTTTTTCATTTTTTATTTTAGCGGTCAGACAGGATCTGGGAAGACGTTTACTATGATTGGTAAGTAGTTCAAAGAACAAAACTAATGTATCCATAACCACGAATCTTCCAAAATAGTCCACTCTGGTAGACTGTTATTATAGGAAGTGACTAAGAAGTTGATCCAACCGAAAGTTAAAAGAGGCATGTTTTATACCTGTCTCAGGTCCATCAGAAGACACGGATACATTCCACCATGAGCTACGAGGCGTCATCCCAAGAAGCTTTGAGTATCTGTTCAACCTCGTCAACCGGGAAAGAGAAAAGGTACTTTAGCCAACTTATCCACGCCATTACTACTCATATAGGATTTGAGGCATTGCATGGTGAGGTATCAATATATATTTGGTTTGCAGCAACACCATGTGTGTATCTACTTGCCAGGTAGAGTTTGTTCTTAGAGAACTGTCTTGCTTAATTCTACTACCGCGGAGTAGATTGTTCGGGTGTTCGGGAGACTTCTCAGTTCTGAAAAGAACTGTCTTGCTTATTTACTATTACCTGGGCGGATGGTATAGAAATAGGCTTTAGCTTATAATAGGATCATAATTAACTGTACTACCCCTGAGTCAGTTCTTGGGTTGGTCTCAACGTTTCGACTAGCTTGCTCTAGTCATTGTTATGTTCTTTATCTATGTTTCCTTTTCCCTAAAGAGAAATTCAGAAATAATTACATTATGTTAACCCAAGCCCTGCTCAGCTGTTGCTCGTATCAGACTGTGGGCTCAAATTCCATTCAAGTCTTCTGTAAACTGCCAGTGTTAATTTGGGGTTGAAAAATTGACTAGAGCAAGACTTGAACCTGCAACCTCTGGATTAACGTACCGGCGCTCTACCAACTGAGCTATCTAGCCCTATGTTGGCGGTGTCCCTATTTTGTCAATATCTTTGTTATGGGTGCCAGTCAGAAGCCTTTTAACCTGCCGCATAACCATTTTTTCAGGTATCAAGTAATAAACCACAAGGGAAATTGATTAAGTAAATATTTCAATAATTTTGGTTTGAGCTAAGAAAATTGACTTGAGTTATAAGCATAAAATTGTTTTTGTTCGTCAAGTTTCTCCGTGACTGCATGGTTTTGGTCCAAATTTTGAACTATTTCTCTTAATGTTGTCTTTGTCTGCAGCAAGGAGAACGCTTTGAAAGTATGTGCAGAGTTTCCTTCCTGGAGATTTACAACGAGCAGATATTTGATCTCCTGGACCCAGCCTCTACCGGCCTTCATCTTAGAGAAAACTTCAAGCGTGGAGTCTTCGTGGACGGTCTGATTGAGAAAGTCGTCACCACTCCAAGCGATGCCTATGAGGTTATTAATTTTCAGATTTCAGTTTTGTTGGTCTCCCTGTTCCTTTGAAGTTTCTTTAACAACATGACAAATAAAAATGTCTGCAAGATATATTCGTAACATTCATGGAAAGTTGTGTTTTTGTTTTTTGTGTAGGTGCTATCATCCGGCTGGTTGAATAGGCGAGTAGCATCTACCTCAATGAACCGCGAGAGCAGTCGTAGTCATGCTGTGTTCACTTTCTCCATCCAGACAAAGGTAACGGAAAGTCACTATACTGATCATGTGAAAAATGTCAGACTTTTATCTGAAATCAGACATTTTTATGTCTGCCTGGTGAAAAAAATAGCTGTTACTTTCTCCAGACTATCAATAAATTCTGCTCTTTGATCTACTTATTTATTTACTGAAGATACTATTCTAAGAAGCTCCTAGAAATCTTAACTAGGGGGTGTAAAAGGTGGGAATGCCATCTTTTCAACATACCTCCTTTAAAATTCAGATTCTAGTTTCAGAATGTTTTGTTTCAGCACCTGGTCCTGGAATGACCTCAGGTAAACTGTCCGGAAATTCTACTTGCAGACAATCCTGATTTCTCTCCAGATGGGACAGCTTGTTTTTTATCCAACTTCCTCTATTCCTATTACATATTCATCAATCTTTATTAATTATTCATAACCTTGTGAATATTCGTTTTCTCAGGAGAAGAAAGCTGGTGTGTCCAACATCCGCGTCTCGCAGCTCAATCTGGTGGATTTGGCTGGAAGCGAGAGGCAGAAAGACACCAAGACGTCTGGTCTAAGGTTGAAGGAGGCAGGGAGTATCAACAAGTCTCTCTTGACCCTAGGTCACGTCATTACGGCTCTGGTGGATATAAGTCATGGGAAGACGAGGCATGTCCCGTATCGGGATTCAAAGCTCAGCTTCTTACTGAGGGTCAGTCTTAAACTTATTTATTCATTTATTTGAAATGATATTTAACAAGGGTGACCCATCCAGCACAGCTGGGTCCAATTTCACGGCTCTGCGAACAGCCGAACAGTGCTTACGATCACCATTCTCCGCTTATGTGTTAGCGCTGAATTTCTGCGCAAGTCTTGTAAGCGTAGAATGACTAGTAACGGGGAGTACGCAAGCAAACAAGCCAAAATTCCCTGCTAACCCTTGAAATACACTTGAAATTGGGCCCTGATCATTTGGGGCCCTCTACATCAAAGAAAGATTGATATAAAAAGTGGCAACAGTTTTAAATTCTATATATTTATAAAGAATTTTACTTTTTCAGTGTTTTCTGATTTCTTTAAATTTTTTTTTACAGGATTCCTTGGGTGGTAACGCTAAGACATGTATCATTGCTAATGTGCATCCTGGTGCTAAGTGAGTATACCTCAATCAAGTGTCATTGTAGATACCCCGATCGGGGACATTACTCACCCCTTTAGGAGAGTAAGGTTCCAAATGGGGTATTATGTTTAAGGTTAAGTGATTTTGCCATTTTTTTTAATTTCTAAATGGGAGAGTATTAAGGGATAAAAGTACATCCCAATTTGGGAAGAAATGGTCAGGTCCAAAATGGCGATTTCGGCTACAGCTTCGGCTAGATCAATGCTTCTGCCATGATGAAGAATAGGCAGACGCGCGCGCGATCTAGCCGAAGCTGTAGTCGAAGTCGTCGTTTCGAACACGGCCGATGATAGAACAAGGTAGATTTAGTCTGGTACCCTTGTTTGATTGATCAGAAGGTCTGTTAGTTAGTTGCTGCGTGGACCGGAAACAAATAGGCTTGTGGAAGTTTGCTTGAAATCTTTTTAAATATTTCCTTGGGATTAATTAATGCTTTGACTAACGGAAGTTTACTTTTTATTTCGTTTTTGAAGGTGTTTTGGGGAAACATTGTCTACACTGAACTTCGCCAGGAGAGCTAAGATGATTAAAAATAAGGTAATATTTAAAAATATATATATACCAGTGTTGGATAAGACAATGTTGGATAGACAATGTGATAAAGTGGAGTGGTAAAAGTGTGCAAGAGCTGAGAATAGCGCCCCATTACAATTTGAGGATGAGGCTGCAACGGACGAAAGTCTTTGCCGAATGATATGCTGACGTTGAAATCTATTTTGAGCATGTTCATCGTTTAAAACTTCTTTGTTGTTTTTCGTTTGCTACTTGTTTATTAATGAACATCCTGTCGTTGTTTTTAGGCTGTTGTCAATGAGGATACCCAAGGCAATACAGCCCACCTTCAAGCAGAGATTAAACGGCTGAGAGAACAGCTACTACAGGTCAGGCAAGGGGGCATACCTGTTGATGTCAACAACCCAGGTAATTCTCATATGTTTCAAAACTAAACTAATCTCTATGATTAAAGCATCTTTCCGTTAGCAAGGTTTGAGCCAGGATTTTGTAACAGGGTTTCAAAATTTTGTGGCAATTTTTAAACTGGATGTCCAACTTGTTCACTTACAAAACATTTACATGTAAATGGGAATTAAAACAGGATGTCCAAATTTTAAACAGGGTGTCCAAAAGACACCCAGACACCCCTCTGGCTCCAACAATGCTTCTCATTCCTTCTGAAGTCAGCTTTGATATCATCGACATATCCAGGTAAGTAAGGAGCTGATCACCCTCTTGTCAGCTAAATTGCACATTCCGTTCCCGCTCAAATACTAGAACTTCAGCAAAACTCCAAACTCACTCTGACTTCATCTGCTTCATTCAAATGCTCCAAACCTTCTGATTTATCTTCCTATCTGGTGTTTCTTTCCCCTCAAAGTGCTGCTGACGCCAACCAGCCTAACAACCCCAAGTAGTCTCCTTACAGGGAGTTCCAATAATGAGAAGAAATGGAAGAACTACTTTCTAGATACCATGTTCCTCAGGGAGAAAGTAGAAAATGAGAAAAAGGTGAGCTCCAAAGTTTTCACAATCTATTTTTTTATTATTTTTTTTTTTTTTACAAAATCTTGAAGAGCCTGGTCATTAAGTCTCTTCAATTAAAGGCTGGTCAGATTGGTAGCCTGAACCCGCCTCTCGGACCCAATATTGTGTGTTTATGTTGTACTGGAGAAGATCCAAAGCTTGGAGAGATCTTGTGTGGTTACAAAGCTCAAAAGTTACAGCATACCTCAGGCCAGTTAACAGTGTCTGGCCAGTAAACTCATCACAGCTTGCCGAGTCAGGTGGTCTTCAATTGAATGATATTACCTCACTGCTTGATACATTTAGTGAAGGACAATCAGGGCTCATTATTGTACAGTTATAGCACCAGGCTATAGAAAGGTTAACTGTTTCACAGGAATACTTGTCACAGCAACGTTCTTTAACATATTTGCTTAGCCTGTATTTCTACATCGGTCTCATTCTTGTACGGTTAGGTTCTACTTGAGAAGATCACCAGGCTAGAAGATCTTTGCAATAAGAAGGAGCAGTCACTACAATCCACCAAGATGATTCTCCGCTTCAGGGAGAACACCATCTCCCATCTCCAGAAGTCTAAGACTCAACCTGAGGAGTCTGCTCAAAGTCAGATCATGGTAAGATAATAGTGGTTTATAAATGCTGTTATTTTTTATCTTTTATTATTGAGAGTAGAATGACTTGGAATTGTTTCTTGTTAAACCTCTGAGGCCTTTGAACTTCATTCTTAAAGGGGCTCAGCAATTTTCCTCTGGTAAGGGGCACTTTTACGAGGAAAATGTTAATACGTATTGGAACTTTGCTAAGGGCACCACATCAATAGCACAGGGCACCACGGCAGTTGCTGTGGGTGCTGTGGGTTATTTCAAGGCCTGACCTTATTCACTTGTTTGGCTAACCAGTCCACCAACTTTTTCACTGGTTGGTATTTCTCAGTTGCCATTATTATGAGACAGTTGAATCCCTTGCTCTTGGTTGTGGTTTGAACTGACTGTGATAAAAATCCGTTTCACTTTTAGAATAATTTAAGAGGTGAGATTGAAGCCCTGAAGGATCAACTCGCCCACAACCCAACGGTCACCAAGTACGCCATGGAGAACCACAATCTGCGCCATGAAAACAAGAAGCTGTTGGCGCTGCAGACGGTGCGAGCCAGCATCGCATCCGATAACGAACGAGTTCAACAACTGGAGAAAACATTCAGAGAATTGATGGCCAACCTGGAAGGTAAAAAACCTGCTTAAGCTGCAAGTGACGCTTAACAATTTTCTGCGTAGTGAAAATAAACAGGATACCAGCCACAGATGATACGTGTGGAATGGTTGATTGGCTGGTAACCTTATTCTGGTAACCACATCAATTTTTTTGATCTAACCTATTTTTTGTGCTAAAGCAGTTCTATGAAATTGGATACTAATTTCACAAGGCCGCTAAGCAGAAAAGTTTGCTAGGCATGAAGTCATTGTTCACCAAAACCATGGCAGTGTAGGCCTATCGGCTGTAAGAGAGGACATCTTGCTAGTGACATCAAAAGCTCAAACAGCGCCCACACTGAGGTAACAAAGTCTGAGAGCTGTGCGTGGCGTCAGGTCTGGAATTTCATCTTTGAGAGGGCAAGGCCATTTTAATTTTGAAAGGGGCACTTCCATTAAATTATAATAATAACTAGTTCACATTTAGCACATTTTACAATAACAATCAGAATTTTGCTTAGCAGGAATTTTCTAGAGCCA
Source organism: Asterias rubens (assembly GCF_902459465.1). Lineage (NCBI taxonomy): Eukaryota > Metazoa > Echinodermata > Asteroidea > Forcipulatida > Asteriidae > Asterias > Asterias rubens. The sequence continues at coordinate 1,598,990 of NC_047065.1, forward strand.
GGATTTGATTTATTTTTCGTCATGTCCACTTGCAGGAGGTGACCGAAGGAAGAGTGTCTGCCTATCCCCATCACGGACACCGTCTCAGCATGGGGACCAGCACATCGCTGTGTTGTCAACATTTGATAAATACAAGACACAGTCTAAACAGCTACAGGCCGAGAGAGATTCAGTGAGTCGCTTTATTGAATTAAAACGGTTCCATACTTAATACATAAACATCAAGTTTAAACAGTTCTATATCTGTTTCTACTTCACTGTGAACAGCCTGGATGCGGTTTCTTTTTTAAAAAAATGGTAAGGTGGCTCACTTGGATGTGGTATTGGTAGTGAGCCACCTTACCATTTTTGTAGAGAAATCACATTCATTAGGCCGTTTACAGTGTTATGAGCTTTTCATACTTGGGAGTAAAGAGAAATCCTGAAACAATTTCCATGGATATTAATTTTCTATTTTTATTGAAAATAAGATCCCCCTCAAATCAGTAGGGCTTTCATCTCATCTACAACTCAGCATTTCAATTCAAAATAGTTTTTTTCATGGTATTCTGACACTTCCTTGGATAAATTGCTTCTCCCATCTTCCTTTACCAGGCCAGACAGGAGCTTCTTGAACAGGCAGAGGTTGCCCGCAAGACTCAGCTGAAACTGGAAGCAGAGGTAGCCTCCTACAAGAAGTCAGTCAACGAGCTTGAGAATGCCCTGGAAGCCATGAAAGTCAAGAATAAGATTGAAAGAGACACGATGAACAGTCTACACATGCAGACTATCATGGTAAGCAATTATTTGCAGGTTATAAAGTGAGCAAAACAAGATCACAAAACCTTCTTTCATTCTTAGAATTTATCCTGATTTCAACAAAAACTGTCAATTGTGCTTCAAAGAAGGCGGTCCAAGAAAATCAAATCTTTGATTGATGCGTGTCAAAGCGGGGCCATTAGGCACACAAGGGCTCAAGATCTGTTGTTTTTGATCAGCAGAGTGTGGGTTCGAGTCCTGGTCCTTAAGCAAGATTCTCTACCAATATTGCTGCGTCCTTCACATGTGACTTAAAGCTTTGTGTGATGCACAAAAAACAGTACACTTATCAGTAAGAGTAGAGGTCTGTTCTTGTGCTCTCAACTTCTAAAGTTTCTTTAAAGGTTTTTAACGGAAAGTTTTTTATGGACTGAGCCGAATTAAGGGGAGGTCCTTTAGCGCACAGTCGAAGACCCTTCAAGGTTTCATACTGACGTTTAAGACAGTTGCCACTCTTTTATTCCCAATAATAAAGCCTTTTGAATAAAAAGACCTTGACGCCACTCTTTTATTCCCTTATTATCAAAAGTCTTTTCTCACCAAATTTACTCTCTCAACATCTGATATAATTTTTTGTCCATAGACCATAACGACACCCAAGAAGGCAGCCTACACTCTGCGTAATCGGGTTGTGACCGTGCCGAAGGTAGACAGCACTCCACTCCAACCCTGCCGCCTTGAAGAAGAGGATGACAGCCCCTCACCCCTCAGGGGTGCTGAGGGTATCGTGGACGAAGAGATCCCTGAACAAATGATAGAACAATGCAACGAGGCGCTGACGGATGAAGTCAGAAAACTGCAGGTAGGGGCAGCACTTTTTATCTTTGACTTCTTGGCCTCCTGATTTGCTTAAAAGCAGCTTTATGAAAATGGGCTCTGATCTTGATTCCTTACAGAACGAGAACTCAAGTCTTGTACAGCATCTTGAGGATGAGGAGTGTGGGAGTCTGAAGCTGAAACAGACAATAACGCTACTGGAGCATGAACTGGAGCAGAGAAATCAGGTAAGAGATCAGAGGAATCATTAGGGGGTACCTTTTCCAGGGATGTGGTTTCTCTGTTTTTAACCAGAAAACCATTCCTTTTAAACCCACCCCCCCAAAAAAAAAAAAAAATAATAATAATAATAATAATAATATATAATTATTACATATTATTATATATTATAACTGAGATAAAATTCTTAAGAAAATCAAGATAAAACCAAATGTAACACCACAGATTGCTGAGTAGGACTTTCAAAGCTAAATGTATGTATAAAGCTGGCTCCGCACTCGGGAGCTTTAGCGCTCTCAAGCTTTCACACATAGCGTACATAGTTCAGTATTTTTCTACAGCCTATCACATCCCTGCTTTTAAAGAGGACAGGATCATTTCAACTCTGTGATGTACCAATTTTCTAATAGATATACCTGGTAGTCCTCGTCTGAATAGGGAAATAATGACGAGTCTCTAACCTCGCAGTATTATGGCGTAAAGTACCCTGCCAGTACAAAACTTGTCAACATATCCAAAACATCCGATGACATCATTTGGACATCATTCTGAACAAAATTTATTACTACATTTTTGTACAAAGAATTTTAGGTTTTCATTCCTGACTTTTAATGATATTCAGTCAAAACAGCCATAAATTTGACCAATTCTTTCTATCTATTTTGTTGTATTGCAGCTACTCGAGTCTGAGAAAAAGGAGAAAACCAGTTTTAAAGATCAAGTTGCAGAGTTGTCGGCCAAGCTTCAAGAATTACAAAAAGACTATTGCAGTAAGTCTGACAGGTTTACGGCAATTGCCACGATTCCTCTTGTCCCCCAAACTATCATCGATTCACGCCATATTTGAGCTTTTGTGAACAATTTGTTGGAATTGTTATAAAAAAAATATATAAAAAAAATAAGGCGCTCTACCAACTGAGCTATCTAGCCCTATTTTGGCGATCTCCCTATTTTATAAGTTTCATGGGTGCCAGTCAGAAGCCATTCAACCTGTAACTGCTGTATAGCAAGGGATCACACCCATAAGTACACAATACAACCTGGGAAACTGCAGTACAGGGATCACATGGGATCATATTCAGTATTTCCTGCAAGGTATTGTGGGGCTTTGTTTGGAGTATGAGACATGGGGTGGATTTTACAAAGAGTTAGGACTAGTCTTATCTCGAGTTAGGACCAGTTACTAGTCCTAACTTAGGACTAGCCATACATTTTGTATATCTCCTAGGACTAGTCCTCCTAACTCATGTGAAATCGATCCCTGCTCCTTTTTACATAGCATCATGTAATGGTTTACAAGGTGTATATGCTGTCATTCAAACCAGGAACACCGGGGCGAACCCGTTCTCTTTTCGATAAGTGCACTGGATTCTTTTACAGGCGTTACACAACACACGGGACCAACAGCTTTACGTCCCATCCGAAGGACAAAGCAATAATGGTTAAATGTCTTGCTTAAAGTCACAAGTGTCATGACTGGGACTCGAACCCTCACTCTGCTGATCAGAAACACCAGAGCTTAGGCAAAACCGTCAGTAAGGCTCCAATGATTCCCAAATTGTTCTTGTGGTTTTAGTTTCTAAGAGTGAGGCGGAGGATATGAAGATCATGCTGAAGTCGGCTGACCGTGTGACTGAGGAGAAACAGAAGCGACTACAGATCCAGAACATGGAACGAGATCGAGACTTCGCATCCATGGAAGCAAAGGTATTCCATTCATGGAGTTTTATGAAGCTAAAGGCAATTTACAATATCCAAGAAGAAGAACAAATTACATTTTAATGTTCGCATCATTTTCTTTTTACCCAAAAATTAATAACAATAAATTCTTTTTAAAATTTCATTTAAAATAGTTGTTTTTTAAATATATAAACAAATTAAAATTTAATTTCAAAAAATACATAATAATAATATCATTTTCTGTGGGATTTTAAGATTGACACAAGTGTCATGACCGGGATGCGAACCCACACCAGAGCTTGAGTTTGGTGTTCTTATCCACTCGGCCACGACTTCATTGAAATGTATTTTGAACAAAAGATTTGACTTTGAATTTTCATTCTGGGCTTTCATTTTATTTTGGTATTTCAGCTCCTTGGAATCGAGATGGATGTTTCAAACAAAGCGAGGGAGATTGAGAAAATCACCGAAGAGAAATTGGAGCTTCAGGATGCTTGTGGCACGCTGCAAGCAGAGGTAGACTTTAAGGAGCAACGCCAGGAGGAATTGGAGACGGTCGTTAAAGATGAGAGGAAGAAACATCAGCAGATGGAGGACGAGATGCAGGTACACCTACAGAGAATAGTGACTCAGTACTCATCTAGGAAAGCGTTTTAGACTTTTAATAAATTATTACTTGCATCTTAAAGGCACTGGACACGTTTGGTAATTATCAAAGGATCAGTCTTCTCACTTGGTGTATCTCAACATATGCACAAAATAACAAACCTGTGAAAATTTGAACTCAATTGGTCGTCGAAGTTGCAAGATAATAATGGAAGAAAAAACACCCTTGTCACACAAAGTTGTGTGCTTTCATCAGATGCTTGATTTCTCGATCCCAAAATCTAATTCTGAGGTCTCAAAATTAATTCAAATATTTTAGTGGACAATTTATACTTCTTTCTCCAAAACTAAATTACTTCCGAGAGAGCCATTTCACACAATGTTTTATACTATCAACAGCTCTCCATTGCTTGTTACCAAGTAAGTTTTTATGCTTACAATTATTTTGAGTGATTACCAATAGTGTCCCGTGCCTTTAATCATGAGACTTCAACAGAGACTGAAACTAAGATTAGTGGCAGTCAGTAAGGTTTATATCCTAAACTTGTTTTTTTGCAGTCGCTCATGGAGAAACTGGACGCAGAATTCCAAAAGAACTCCAAATTAATGGCTGATTTACGAGAGGGCTCTGATACCAAACGAGAACTCTTGGAGACCCTGGAGGTAACTGAGCGTCTACAAAATGAGAACAGCGACTTGCAGACAGCTTGTCGGGAAAAGGTAGGATGGGTTACCTTATAGCCGTGGGGATTTTGACATTTTTTGATAAGGAATGAAAACGTGTGATGTTATTATTATTGTTGTTAAAGTATTGCTTTCCACTTTGACATAAAAAATATACAATATAAATTTGTTCATGTTCTTGTTTTAATTTGTGTGATTATTGACAGGATTCTGAACTGAGCCAGTCGAAGGAGGAGTCTGTCCGAATGGCCGCCATGATTTCAAGCCTCAACAAGAGAGCTACTGAGGAAAAGGTTTGTTAATTAACCCAGTTCCAAGTCTTCCAAAACAGTCTTCCAACATCAATCACTGTGTTCCAGTAGTGAGACTGAAGGACTCAATCACAAGGTTGTCGGTTTGCCACTCCTTTCACGAATGAAAACCCATGCATGAAGTTTCTTAGAATTAAACTCCTTAATCACTTTTTTTTTGGTACACTGCAGGATGCCCTCGCTGGCATGGTCAGTACTGTCCAGGACCTACGTGCAACCATTCAGTTAAAGGAAGACTCCCTGAACATGGTGACCAACGAGCTTGAGGACATGAGGCATCGTTGTCAATCGTTGCAAGCTAGCCTAGAGGAGTACAAGGATGAGGTACTAGGGGTGCAACGAGAGCTAGAGGAGAAGGGAGAAGAACTACAGAACCAGGGTTGGGCTTATAGCATGGAGGTAGGAACAGAGGAAGAGAGTCCATCAAAAATAAGATTTTGTTATAAAGCACTTACCATTACTTATTTTCAGACAGGTTTTTTGTTTTATGTATGAGATCAGTTTATATGACACCAATCCGCATTGTTCCCACATCAAGAAACAGAGCATTTCTTCATCGTCTTCTTCACACAGGGGCCTTCCTTAAACCACGTAGTCTCCTGAATCTTTAAATATTCTCTGCGGCAGTAGAATAAATAGCAAGACAGGTTCTTAAAGAACAAATCCTACACAGCATACACATGTGTGCCACAAACCAAATATACATTGTTTTTTTTATTTGTTGATGGAACTAGTTACGCCAATCAACCAATTTTTCACAGGAATGTTTTTCTCAGGAAATTCATAAATTGTGAAAGAGGCTACTTTTTGAATTGTTTCCTCACCAGATGGAGATGTTGCAAGATGATCTAGCTGAGGTCAGAGGTCAACATGACACTCTGATGCGAGAAATGACAGATCAGTTGGAGCTGGTGCAGGAACAGGTCGATCAACTTAGGAAACAGGTCAGAGGTCAATTATTAAGGGGCTGGTAAATCTGTGTTTTAAAGGCAGTGGACACTATAAAAACTTACTTGGTAATGAGCAATGGAGAGCTGTTGATAGTATAACACATTGTGAGAAAAGGCTCCCTTTGAAGTAACGTATTTTTTGAGAAAGAAGTAATTTTCCACAAATTCGCTTTTGAGACCTCGGAATTAGAATTTGAGGTCCCGATATCAAGCATCTGAAAGTTAACAACTTTGTGTGACAAGGGTGTTGTTTCTTTCATTATTATCTCACATCTTCAACAACCAATTGAGCTCAAAAAGACTACCCCTGATGACAATTCTGGATATTTTTGTTGTGCCCCCCCCCCCCCTTCACCCACCCTTAGTTATCAGATAAGAATGAGGAGATAAAAACGATGCAAGAATTGTACGAAGCTCAGCTGGAGGAGGCTAAATCCAACATTTCCACCGTTGTCGTCGAAACTGACCTGGAAACTGCCGAGATGAAAATGACCATTGATTCACAGCGAGTTGAAATTGCAACATATCCTTTGAGTAGTAAACCCCGGGTTTGATTGTTTTTTTTAAGGTGGGTGGGGGGGGGGGTCCACAAGATCTCAGGGAGTGTAGATTCTTTTATATTTTTAAAATTATTTGGACAATACTTTATAGGAGCAGAAGCCGCCCAAGGAAGGGCAAAAGTAAAAAGAAAGAAACAAATTAAAAAAAAGATCTACAAAATGTATAAAAACCCTTTAAGGATAGGCATGTTCTGGCACTCCTTTTACTGATGATCCATATTTTAAAAATGTTATCCAACTTTCCAAACCGTGAGAAAATCGCTTTGTTAGTCTCGACCGGGAATGGAGTTTTATAAGCTCTGTTTATAAGAGTCATTTTTCTGGGTGTAGTTTTTGAGAATGAGATGTTAGTCCTTGACTTGCCACCCTCACGTTCAAGTCAAAGGAGAAGACATTCACGGAACTTCAGGAGCAATTTGAGATCATCAGAGAAGAAAAGAATCTGGAAATCCAACAATTAAAGGTGAGACAATCATGATTTTGTTTTTCATTTCCCCTTTGCATTTTAAAAATGAACAGCTGCTACTTGGGCCAATTTCACAACAGTCAAAAAATGAATTATGTTATCAGAACTGCCAGCTTTCCCTGATTCTGCAGAAAGTTCCTTGAAAATAAACCAATCTTTCCATGTTCAGATGAACAAGTTGGACAACTTCCCTGACATTTGGAAACTGTTAATTAATGTATTTTATCCACAAGTGTTTCTCTTTTGTTTTCTTCCCCGCATCGGATGCAGACAACTTTAGAGAAGTTGGAGCTCGTCCAAGTAGACAAGGAGATTCTTGACGATAAATGTCAGATGCTTGAGTATCGACTTGAACAGTGGCAAAATGAAACCAGAGAAAAGTAAGTAGTCGTCTCTCTGTTCTCTTACTATTCAGAAACTTTGTTTTAATCCATTTCCAGAAAAACAGAAATTAAATTCCAGATAGCCCTCAGCTCAATTTCATAAAGCTGTTTAACACGGAAAATATTGCATGAAAAATTTCTCTGCTAAGCACAAAATGAGTGGCACCAGTCGCAACAGTGTAAACTTTATGGAATGTTGGCTGGTAAACTGTTTTCGCTTAGTAAGATTTTCCTGTGCTTAGCAGGTATTTGTGCTTGCAGGTTTTATAAAATTGGGCCCTGATGTGTACAATAAATTGAGGATTTTCAATTTGCTGTCACAATTTTCTGCTCACTGTCACCATTTTCTGCTTATCGGGTAAGAGCCAAAACTTCTTGCACTAATGTTTTCCCCTTGCTGATGAACTGGTGGTAAAAATTTGACGTTTTAAGCAAATTATCAAAGCCTGCAACTGACAAGAATGCAGCTCTCACACAAATAAAATAAGTGTTATTCAAACACTGGTGTGTTGCTTTGTGATCTACCCCATACATTGAACTAGCTTATTCAAATTATTAAATTGTTCAAATTAGGGACCTAAATAGGTTACTACTTATCATTTAACAAACGCGGTTCTAAAGTTATAGTTAAAGTTCTTGTTCATTGTAATTGTCTTTATTTTCAGGGAGTCAGAGACTAAATTTACAATCCAGGAGTTACGAAATGAGGTCAGTCGAATGAATGTTGCGTTTGACAGCGCCACCAAGCTCAAAGATGAGGCAACAGAGGGCAAACTCCAGATAGAGTCAGCGTAAGTCCTTATCACACAATTTGTTCTATCTAATGTAGGTTGAGTTTGGGCGGTGTGTTCTTGGCCCAAGTTCACTGTTCTCACGCCCGAACTATAAGGACACGACCCGAGAACAATACCCGTTTCTGTTAAGCAATACTTTTCTTTGCTTAGCAAGTTTTTGTGCTTTCAGGCTTTATGAAACTAGGCCTTGATATGGACCAAAGTCATCACAATGTTTGCTTGTTCTTTTTTCTAAATTTCCCTCTTGTATTCTCGTGTCCCTTCATCAGGCTTGCCCAACTACACTGCAACAATCAAGTAATGGGAGAAAACGCTGATCAAATGATGGAAGAATTGGAAAGGTAAGTACCAATGAATTGACCGTCAAAAGATCTCTGGTCATTTTTAGTATTTGACCAACCATGTTTTGTGCCGTACATTAAGTAAATATTAAATGAATTAAGTCAAAAATGTCTTTGTTTTACCTTCACCAAGTCAAAAAGAATCACCGTTTATTTGCCCCCAAAAAGCCCCTAACTCAACACCATTTTCAGTGACATTTTGTAAACTTCAATTCTGGATGCGTTACAGGGTTAAGGCTGTGGAGAATACACACTTCAAGGAGAAAGAGGACCTAAAATCAACCCTTGAGGAACTCCAAGAAGAGCAGATGAAACTCCACAAGGTACACTCTTGGGAAGACATAATTTAGTCTTGAAAACCAATAATTTATTGCCGTTTTGCATTTGGTTCAAGGAAAAATAATACAGGATTGGTATGGGACTTAAAACTATTTATCGAAAAGAGAATGGGTTCGCCCCGGTATTCCTGGTTTGATTGACAGCATATTGCGCCACAGCACCTTGTAAACCATTACATGGTGCTATGTAAAAGGAGTAGGTCTCATAATTCAAACGTAGACCCACATACCTTGCAGGAAAATACTGTATGCTTGATGAAGCGCCTTGAGTGAATATGCATGCTATAAGAATCCACTACTATTGATTTGATGCAGGACAAGAATCGGCTGGAGGAAATAATCAAGGAAATGACAGCAGTTAACGCCAAGCTGGCCGGTCACCAGAACTTAAAGCAGAAGATCCACTATCATCAACAAGTCAAGAATGAAAACGTCAGCCTTAAAGAGGTAGTCAATATTTTGCTCTATGGGAATTCACAGACGGGCAAGATTTATTTCATGGAATTTTATCTCAAAGGTTTTTTTTGCTGATAGGAAACTCTCTTTTCCCCAAGAGAAGAAAAAGGAGTAGCCCATACATGTGTCGCAGGGCTGGAAATTAACACATGCCAGTGATTTTAGTGTCAGGCCAGTCAACTGAGGACCGAACAAGCTTGATGGTCTTGCGTTTTTTAAATTGAATAACACCCGACTCACTTTGTAATATCCGTGTGAAAAAATGCTGGCTATGAATCTGATTAATACCTTTCTAAAACTGTCGAGTGTCTACAAGTAGGATATCGTGGCCGAGCGAATAAGAGCACTGAACTCAAGCTCTGGTGCTTCTGTTCAGCATAGTGTGGGTTCGAATCCCGGTTCAGACACTTGTGTCCCTATAATTCAGGGGTAAATGGGTACCTGTGAGGGCAGAGATGGTTCTTGTGATTGATTTAGCCAAGTAGCGCATATTAATGTTGCACAAGGCTGTATACTCCCCAGCTGAGATGGGTTAAGGAGTGAATTAAGGTCTAGTGACCAGGGGTAATGATGTGAAGCGCTATATGAAAATGAGGTTTTTTTTAACGGGTTATTAAGTATTCTTTCCCATAAAACAAATGTGATAGATTTTCTCTTATGTTTGTTTGTTTTTTTGGGTTCCGGACATGTGAGAATACGTCTCCAGTCAATTTTACTTTGTTCAAACCTAAATTTTTGTATTTACTTCTACTTTGGCAGCAACTGGCTAAAATCCAAAATAAAAGCAAACTGACGAGGGGAGAGTTGGAGCAGTACAAGAAAACTTTTGGTGATCTGAAGCTAAACCGCAACGGAAGCAGCTCGGAGACGGACAACGATTCTTCACCTCTGAAGACAGTCAAGGAGAACCTTGACCCAAGATTGATGACATTGTGAGGATCGACGTCCACTGATTTTCAATGGGTGCGTTCGATTAGCTTCCCTGGGTCGACCCCGGTCTGCCCCCAGTACGCTTGAAAAGCTTTGACGTCATTTCAGGGGCTCACCCGGGTCACCCCCAAATGTTCTGCTTGTGTAACAGGTCACTTGGGGCTGGCCCAAGGTGCATGACGACACCACGAGAGGGCGGGTGTGATCGCTCGATAAGCTCTTGTCAGGGGGCTCACCCGAATGAGCACCGCTGGGTCAACCCGGGGAAGCTAATCGAGCGCACCCAATGAACTTTCATTTTGTACAGAAGTGAAATAAAGGTTTTCATATATTTAGGAATCATTTAAAAAAACAAATTGAGGCACCTTCTTGGTTTGCTTTCTCCTAAAGCGATAAATTTCCAACAAAATAATTTAATTTGAAAGTAAATGTAGCAAGAGAGTATACTTGAGTACTTCCCCAAATTGGTCTCTTAAATCCTGAAACAGACTTTTTGGAACAGCTGTAAGTACTCCTAATTTTGTACAATTTTGCAAGAACTGTAAACAAAATTCCCCTGAGGTAATAGTTCCCAGGATCAAAAAGAAATAGTTGTAATTGGTTTCAACATTAGATTGGTGCTCATCAAAATGAGATTTTTTTCATATGAATTTTCTTTTTGGAGACAGGGCTCTTCTTTATTTAATTTAATTGTATTCATTTTAGAAAAACAAATCATGGAATTTGTAAGTTAAAAACATCTTGAATTCCCTGTATGAAATAAATTGTTCACAAACATTATATTTAAAGATGTTTTAATCTAGTTTGAAATTAATAACAATGGATTTTGAGCATGTGCAGGGGTTACTCTTTCCCCAAATTGGGATGTTTTTTTCTTCAACTTTTAATTGTACAGAGAATGTGGTAGCTTAACAAATAATATTATAAGCGCTGGTGAATTTTCCCCACAATTTTGACTTTTTGTCTGGTTATTTTTGTTTGAAGTTCACTGCCATGTAAACTCAATAAAGATTATAATATAGGTTTTACAAGCCAACTTCAGCAATAATTCATTCAATGTATTCAAATTCTAGCATTTCCCCCCTAATCCTCTCAAACTAGGAATTATTTTTTAGCTATTAATGTGTAAAAATAAAAATTCAGCAGTGTCGAAAATGATTTTGTTTTTCTTATTAAGATTCGTTTCAGTCATTCTGTTATATTATATGCAACTGAGCAGCCAATTTAACCACCACACTATTCTCTTTCATGCAAAATCGTATGCTACTGAAAAGGGTCATTCCATTTCGTTAGGACTAGTCAAATGTACTGTTGCGTCATTTTATTTTAAAAAAAATTCATTCAATTTTACAATTCATCAAAGCAGCATTCAAATTCGCAGGAGTTTTTATGAGGGCACACCCCGGAACAAAGATATTGACAAAATAGGGAGACCGCCTACATAGGGCTAGATAGCTCAGTTGATAGAGCGCCGGTACGTTAATCCGGAGGTCGTCACATTTTGAAGGGGGGGGGGGGGTACATCAGGAACATTCCAAGCTTCCTGTATAGTGTCTTTATTAGTAAATTGATTGTATTTACATGGTCACCCACTATTGATAATATAGTCACAAGAATGGTGAAAATAATATTAGTAGTTCCTACTGCATAAATACACTAAAAATCAAAGCCTCATGCTGCATTGTTTGAACAATTCCTTAACACTGCATACTTTTTGAAACACACTGCTGAAAGCACACTGCTGAAAGAGTAATTGACAATTACTTTGCACAGGGAGTGCCATGACCAGCACTCAAACCCACACTCTGCTGATCAGAAACACCAGAGCTTGAGTCTTGTCCAAAGGACACAAGTGCCATGACCGGCACTCTGCTGATCAGAAAGGGCTCAATTTCATATCAGCAGAAAACATTGCTTAATATTTTTCTTGCTAAGCCAATTAACCAAGCATGATACCAGTTGCATTGTGTACATGGCAAATGGTATTTTAGCTGGTAACCTTATTCTGGTAAGCAGCTCCATAAAATTGGGCCCAGAGCTTGATTACGTGCAGTGCTCTTACTGCTCAGCCATGACACACCTTTATACTGTAGACTATACTAAGGCTGTGTCCGAATTGGCAGCTACGGCTAGATTTCCGCGTCATCATGTTATGAAATATAGGACTTCCTTAGCAACACCCCTAGCAACAGCTGTAGCGGATTCGGCCTTAAATTGTCCCATTGCTTGCTATGCAAGCTTTATGCAATTTTCTTTGTAATTACTCAATCTTTAAATGCTACCACTACCATTACTACCATTGTTGTACAATCCATTACCACTCAAAGTACTTGGCATTATTTACATAATTTGTAATAAACAGTTTTTCTGGACTTGAAGCCAAAGGTTAAACAACTCAAAGTTAAAGTTAAAAAACTGTACATACTGCAACCTTTTCTTTACAACACTGTATCTTGATATTTACAGTATATAGACAATGGTTTGATTCTGGGCCCAATTTTAAGCTGCTAAGCAGAAAACTTCTCTTAACAATTGTCTGCCAAGCAGAAATGAGCAGGATAGATGGGTTGCAAAACGTGTCATTGACCTCCATCATTGATGTACATGTATTAACACTGGAAAAGTGCACGCGTGTTCACGCTGCGCGTGACTCTTGGCCAATTGATAGCTCTTCACGCGTGCACAATTCATCAAATATGGCGGCCAATGATGCATATTGCAATCCATAAATCCAGTCACAAGTTGTACATGTGACATGCTAGTTGGCTGGTAACATTACTCTAGTAAACACACTTTTGTTATGCTTAGCTACTTGTTGTGTTTAAGCAGCTCTATGAAATTGGGCACTGCTGGGGAAGCAAACAATACACATGACATATTCATCCCTTTACAAACCATTTAGTTATGTATAATCATCACCATATGCCCAGACATGGTTTTATTATTAATAACAAAATCTTTTTAGTTTTGTAAAAATGTCTGAAACCCCCAAAAATAAAACATATAATTGTTTTGTATGTTAAAAACAGATACTACATGTTAACATGTGAAACATTGGACAATGTCAATTCAGGAAAATGACCTTTACTTTGACCTTTTGAGTTGGAAGTAGGTCAGATCTTGCAGGGCAGATAGACGCAACGAAGGCGATAGCCTCCATGCCCCATAAGCCATTTTAAGATATGGTGGACACAATGCTACAACAATGCCACTATACAAAGGAAACAAAACATTTTTGTATGTTGTTGTGGTGTTTTGGACAATCTTACAGAAACCAACTGTCAAATAAACTTAATATCACTGGCAGGTAATCCTTATAGAAATCTATATACATTTTCTACATAGACAATGCGTCAGCTGATAACTTTCCATACTTCAGGGCCAGATAGTACTGTCCTAATCTGGGAATTGTCACTTAAAGCCATTGGACCCTTTCGGTACAGAAAAAAAAAAAAAAATCACAGATTTACAAATAACTTACAGGGTTTACAGAAGGTAGTGATGAAATACTGCTCTTGAAATATTATTCCATGTAATGCTTTACTTTTTGAGAAAACAGTAAAACAATATCAATTCTCATTAACGAGAATTACGGATTTATTTTAAACACATGTCATGACACGGCGAAACGCGCGGATACAAAGGTGGGTTTTCCCAATATTTTCTCCCGACTTCGATGACCGATTAAGCCCAAATTTTCACAGGTTTGTTATTTGATATAGAAGTTGTGATACACGAAGTGTGGACCTTGGACAACACTGTTTACCGAAAGGGTCCAATGGCTTTAAAGGCAGTGGACACTATTGGTAATTACTCAAAATAATTATTAGCATCAAACCTTACTTGGTAACAAGAATGGGGAGAGGTTGATGGTATAAAACATTGTGAGAAACGGCTCCCTCTGAATTGTGGCGTAGTTTTTCGAGAATGAAGTATTTTTCCACGGATTTGATTTCGAGACCTCAAAATCAAGCATCTGAAAGCACACAACTTCGTGTGACAGGGGTGTTTTTTCTTTCATATTTATCTTGCAACTTCAACCACCAATTGAGCTCAAATTTTCATAGGTTCTTATTTTATGCATATGTTGAGATACACCAATAGTCTCCAATGTCTTTAAAGGGAATAGATGCCAAAGCTTCTTTTTGTGCTTTTAAAAAAGCAGCTCTCAGAAACAGAACCCTGGATGTAAGCCGTTAACAGTTTTTTTCTTTCCCAGGTCACTATTTCAGGTTTGTAGTCTGCGAGTCTTCTGCTATTAGGCTACTCACCGAGTTCACTATTTGAGGTCCGAGTTCTGTGAGCTCTTTGTTGAAGACTTCTCACATTCTTTTAAGATATGAAGTCTGTAGGCCTACTAAGCCATTTGCGAGTTCGATTTGAAATATTGTCTGGTATCATGACTTGCTTAGTCACAATGTACCGCTTACATTCGATCTCCTCAGACTATAGAGACAGTTGCTATGTCGAATCGTTCGGGGCAAGCTTTTGTATAGCAACCTCAAAAAGAGCAAACCCTGGTACCATTGAGCCATACACATCCATTCAGAATTGTGTATGGGTGTCCACTTAAGTAACTAAGCTAAAGATTGCCCTTAATCATCTGACATAGCAACTGTCTGGATAGTCTGAGGTATTCAAATTTAAGTGGTAACTTGTGATCAAGCACGTCATTGTACCAGACAGTATTCAAATTTAACACGCAAATGGCTTATATAACTAACATCATAAGACTCGTTCATATATTCATTTCCCTGCTGATGACGCTGCAATCATATCACTCGAGATCTGTAGTCTGTAATTACTAATATCATAGGATTCATGCATGTCTTCGTTGCCCCACTGGCGCTGCATTCTCGCTCGTACAGGGTTCACCACCATCGACACCAAGCAGCTACTGAGGGCGCTGTTCATCGGATTCCACGACTGCGCAAAAGTAAAGAATACGGCCGGACTAACGGGTATTTTGTGTCTGTTCTTCGGAAGTTTCCCGGCCTCGTGCTTAAATGTTGGTTTGTTGACGACGTAGTGCAGGAGGCGCTGCTGGAACAGGCTGCTATCAAACACCATGACCGGTTGGTTTCGTTCCAGCTTCTGAAGAGTAAGATTGGACATTTGAGAGTCGGCAATCGGGCCTTTCTCTGTACTGCACCAAAAGATTTTACTCCGGCAGTAACGTGTTGCGTAGATGTTACCATAGTCATCACATTGCAGTAGCAAACTAATAGGAGAGAACAAGAAAGACACTAAAGAAAATGTTGGGTTTTTTTAAGGACATTTTTTAACATCCCAGTATTTCATAAAGCAGGTGCTGCAGCCTATGGCAGTAACATTCTTGCAACTTTGATGAACAGTTGAGCCAAAATTTGTACAGATTTGTTGTTTAATGCATATCTCGGGATACACCAAGTGAGAATCCTGGGCCCAATTTCATAGAGCTGCTAAGCACAAAAATTTGCTTAGCATGAAATTTCTGCCTCGATAAAAACAGGATTACCAACCAAATTTCCACATGATTTTCAGGATTCAGCAAACATCAGCTGATTACCTGTAACAAGCAATGTGCAACAAATGGAAATTTTGTTGGTAATCCTGTTTTTTTCAAGGAAGAAATTTCATGCTAAGCAAATTTTTGTGCTTAGCAGCTCTATGAAATTGGGCCCTGGTCTCTGACATTAACTAAGCGTGTCCAGGAGTAGGTTTCACATAGATTGTCCTAACTTTGGACTAGACCTAGGACTCTTTCGGAGTTATCAATAACTTAACGCTAGTCCAAAGTTAGGACTAGTAACTCATCCTATTTTGAGATAAGACTAGTCCGAATCTTACCCCTTCTCCAGAGCCTGCAAGACATGGTCTGTAAACTTGTACTGACTATCAGTCATTTCCGTTCGCTGATCGTCTGTAATATTTGGGAACTCCACTCCTGCGGGGAAAGCGCCGTCAGTATTGAACTGCCATGGTTTATTGTAGTAGACGAGACAGCCATGTGGGTTCTTGATGTGTTCTCTGACGACCTCTTGAGATCGGTAACGGATTCGAATCAACAGTTCCCGGTCTGTGAACCAAATGAGGATAAAAGTCATTAAAAGTACCATTTCAGCATTGGTTTTTGCTAACAAAACAGTTGCTGGCAGTGTAAGCACTTTATGTAAACTGACAAACCTGTAAAAGTTTGAGATCGATCGTCCATCTGGGTCACAACAAAACAGTAAAAAAACAAATTAGACATTTTGCATGACATCGATTAACAACTCAACTCACATATGGCCCCCGACATTAATTGGTTGCACAGTGGGAGGGTTAACCATCAAGTAAAGCATAAGTTTTTCTTACAATCAGGTAGTGCTGGAACTTCCTCTTTATTTGACGCATGACCTTCCTTGTCCTTCTTGAGGTCTGCCCTTGCCGGGGGTGAACTTTCCTGAGGTTCATTTTCTTGTTGAGGAACGACCGGGTCAACGGTCATAGGTTGCTCCGATGAAATATCCTGGAGCTGTGATTGATCAATAGTGCCGATCATGTTGTTGACTGGTACGACACCAGATATCATGGCTGACGGATTCTGGACGGGAACTGCTTGTGGCATTTCTTCTGATTCAACAAAATTATTAAAAAATCAGGTTATTAATTTAAAATGATTTGGGGTTGAACAAAGACAAATTTACTAGAGTGGCTATTTTAAATGTTCAAATGAAAGATTCCCGAGCCATTATTGCTGAAGTGGGGCCAGGTTTCCAAACTGTTTGTGTTTGAAGGGCCTTTTGACTGTGACATTTGATACTCCTTATCAATAGCTGCATCTCAGATCAATGCAGAGTAGACGGTAATTTAAATCTGTGCTGGGAAGCACAATGTATTTTGCACAGAGGGCTGGGCAAAAATTATCATTCATAAATACCCCAGACAGTGTCGCTACTCATATTAGTTGAGAGCGCGTCACATGGTGGTGATTAAACCGTTGATAATGACAGGCTGGAGCAGTTTATAATCGGCTGTCTTACGCGTGTCTGGCGCACGCGTACGACGCCAATAATATCATGCGTTCCGCAATTCATAACTACTAGTAACAGTGCATAATCTATTTCTAAGCGCACGCACGTATTCACAACCCATGCACATCAAACAGATTCTTCACAAAGTTTCTGAAAAAAATACTTCAAACCTCAAATTTTCAATTGTCAAAGTGTCTATAATTGTATTTTTATAATGTTTTTTAACAAAAGGGCATTTATGAATGGGAATAAAAGAGTAGTGGCTCATTCTAAAACGTCCGTTTAAAACCTTGCAGGATCGTTGCCGGTTTTAAATGGCCGTTAAATAACTCGTCGTTACCCTTTAACTCCCTTAGTCCTGGGCAGTGACGCCCAGCACTGCCAACCAAGGCTTTATTTCTCGGTTTAAAAAATATCAATTTTTTTAACTGGGCCAATTTTCATTGAGCTGCTTAAAGGCTGATTTTTTGCTTACTGTACGATTTTCATTTTATAGCGCTGCTAACCATAAGCATATAACAAAGGAATAATAACCTTCCGTTACTGCATGAAAATGAATGACATAACAAAACAAATCCATGGCGAAATGACTGCCTAATTTTCCTGCTAACCTGTGAAATACGTTTACACCTTAGCAAATATTTCCGCTACAGTAAGTACAAAAATGTGTTTACCGTTAAGCAGCTCTATGAAATTGGGCCCTGCAGCCAGTTTTCAGAACGCTAGGAATGATCATATAGGATGGGTTCAATGCGTCCTAACATGAATGGCTAGGAATGATCATATAGGATGGGTTCAATGCATACTAACATGTATGGCTAGGAATGATCATTAGGATGGGTTCAATGCGTCCTAACATGTATGATTAGGGAATTGAGCTCTTCCTAAGTCCTAAGATTAATCCTAAGTTAGGAAGAGTTTAGTGAAATCGCCGGCTGGTTGTATCAATCTCACCTTGTAATAAATTGGAAAAATCTTGGTGGTTTTGTGCTTCGTACATGTGTGGTGATTGGGCAGATGGTTGTAGATACATGGCGTCCATGCTTTGAGCTGGATAAGTCGGCGAACTTTGCATTTCAACTTCTGCTTGTTTCAGCATGTTCTGAAGGACCTCAAGGTGTACAGACATTTCTATAAATATAAAAAATATAAAAATAATAGTGAGTTTATTCAATAATAACAATCTTTAAAGGCATGGGGACCTTTGGTAATTGTTGAAGACCAGTCTTCTCACTTGGTGTATCTCAACATATGCACACACACAAAAACTGTGAAAATTTGAACTCAATTGGTTGTCGAAGTTGCGAGATAATAATGGAAGAAAAAAACACCCTTGTCACACGAAGTTGTGTGCTTTCAGATGCTTGATTTCGGGACCTCAAAGTCTAATTCTGAGGTCTTGAAATCAAATCCATGAAAAATTACTTCTTTCTCGAAAACTATGTTACTTCAGAATGGTTTATACCATCAAAACCTCTCCATTGCTTGTTTCCAAGTAAATTTTTATGCTAACAATTATTTTGAGTAATTACCAATAGTGTCCAGTCCCTTTGAAGACACTGGACACCTTTGGTAATTGTCAAAGACCAGTCTTTTCATTTCATCAAAACATTGTACTCAATAATGTTGCAATTACTGTAATATATGCTCATAGTTTTTGAAAAATAGTTTTATAAATGTGAACAAACATCATTTGAACAAGTACAAAGTTTGGGGGAAACAGTTTAAAGACGCTGGACACTATTGGTAATTGTCAAAGACCAGTCTTTTCACTTGCTGTATCTCAACATATGCATAAAATAACAAACCTAAGTTGCGAGATAACAATGAAAGAAAAAATACCCTTGTCACACGAGGTTGTGTGCTTTCAGATGCTTGATTTCAAGACCTCAAATTCAAATTCATTGAAATTTACTTCTTTCTAGAAAACTAATTTACCTGCAGAGGGAGCCGTTTCTCACAATATTTTATACAATCAACCTCTCCCCACTACTTGTTACCAAGTAAAGTTTTATACTAATAATTATTTTGAGTAATTACCAATAGTGTCCACTGCCTTTAAGTCAGAGAATAGACTCTAAAGCGTAGATTTGTGACTACAATGTACTCTTTCTACCAACGAGTCTACACTTTCTCATCCATTCTCCTTAACTTAAAAGATACCCTTACTGTATTACCCACCTATTTGACTTGCCATTTGCTGTTGACTTAGATCTGGTGGACTCTGAATAGGAATCAAACCATGAGAATTGGTTAACGATTAAATACAGGATTGACAACTTATCAAAAAAGGAATTAGCTTCAATATAACAGCTTGCTGATTATGGAGTCCATCCTCCAGAGAAATATTTCCATCTGAAAGTTCACTGATTCTAAATTTCATACCAGTACCAATCCTCCAGAGAAATATTTCCATCTGAAAGTTCACTGACCAGAACCAATCCTCCAGAGAAATATTTCCATCTGAAAGCTCACTGATTCTAAATTTCGTACCAGAACCAATCCTCCAGAGAAATATTTTCATCTGAAAGCTGACTGATTATAAATGTCATACCAGTGCCAATCCTCAAAAGAAATATTTATATCTGAAAGCTCACTGATTCTAAGTAACAATCCTCCAGAGAAATATTTTCATCTGAAAGCTCACTGATTCTAAAGTTCATATCAAAACCCCTTCGCTTTTCGATTAAGTGCACTGGGTGCTTGTACATTACACTAAACACAGGACCAACGGCTTTACGTCCCATCCGAAGGACAAAGTATCATGGTTTTGCGTAGATCTTGCTGTAAGGACACAGGTGTCACGACTCTCGCACCAACACTCTGCTGAACAGAAACACCAGAGCTTGAGTTCGGTGCTCTTAACCTATAGGCCATTAATACCAGATGTTGTATTCAAAACGATATTACCTACTTACCATGGCTAAGACCATGTCGCAACAATCGTCATCGTTTTGAACACTGGGAGTTTCAATGATACCTGCTTCCGCCACAGCTGCAATATCTTTAAAGAAATCATCAAATCCAAATAATTTAAAGATGTTAAATTTGCATCGGAGATAAAGAATATTTATTTGGTTTTTAACTATAATATACACCGATCGGTGTTATAGCACTGTACACTCAGTACTAACCCGAGCTCTGTGAAAAAAATCACAGGTATATTACTCGGGTGGGATTCGAACATAGGATTGGAGCTGCATCTAGCCACGGGGCAATCTCAGTGGTCTAGTTGGTGTGACACTGCTCTAGAATTGCAAAGGTCGTGGGTTGGAATCCCACCCGAGTAATAAACCTGTGATTTTTTTCACAGAGCTCGGTGTACAGTGCTAACACACATCTGTGTATATAGGTAAAAACTAAACGAAAATCCAAATAATGTTAAAAATGTGTGATCAACTTGAGCAAGTGACAGTGCTGTAGTTGAATCCCTGTTGTTTGAGTCCTACAATCAGAGCCAAAATGGTTGGGCCACCCATTCGCAAACTGGCAATTGACATTCCCTGTCCCGCCCCCCGGTCAATGTTGATGGCAGCGCTGACCGCGAAATTAAGAGTCAACATAGAAAGGGGGCAGGGGGATATGGCCGAGATTGTAGTCACTCATGAGTATGTTAAGTTTGTCTTGTCAGTAAGTCATTGCGTCACACACGTTCTTATCTGCTGCAAACCCAAAGTGGTTTGTTTCTTTCGGCTCTATAGCTGGCATACATTTGTGCATGCTGTGTGTAGTTTTAGAAAACTTCACTAATTTCATGGCTCAAAGCATTTCTTACGAAAGAAATATTTAACTAAGAGAAACATTTAAAAAAGAATTGATACATTTTTTTAAATTATGAAACTGATTCATGATGCACCTAATTAGGAAACTCCTTCTCTTACTACATAGGCCCCCCCCCCCAAAGAAAAAAACATGTCTAGTGTCCTGACTTTTTGAAAAAAGGAAGAATAGAGGGTCTTTTTCTTCTTAAAAACTTGCCGCCTGACACATTTTTAAAAGACAAAAAGGAGGTGGCCTCTAAAAAGGAAGCGGGCAGGACACTAAACATATTTTATTTTTTGTTAGGCCGAAGTTACCATTCTGAAAGCCATATGGCATGTTATCTTCACCAAGCATTGCTAGGAACTGCCCCAGTGCCGCATTCTGCTGTGCTTCATCAACATTTATCACCTCTTGATTAGTCTCCATCTTGTATTCAAAAACGACGATCCGTACACCAGGATAAAGGCAACCAAAAGATTATCTAAAACAAGGAAGATAAACGTTCATTTCAGTTTTTTAAAATGTTATCATGACACAAAATCATGACACAAATTCTAGGAACACGAACTTAATCCTCATTCAATGTCTAATGAATCCTTTTTAACACTCAAAACACAAAAAGGACAAAAACTTACCAGATCCGGAGTCAAACAGTGACAATCAGCATTTGTAGTGGAGTAGTTGGGGACTGAATTACGGTAAGAATTTATATTTTTTAAACAATTTTTGAGATTGCGGAGTGGATTTTCTGTCGCCCCCAGGGTCAATTAATGAGAGTTCAAAGGACACAAAGAGCCTAATTTTGGCGAGATTAAAAAAGAAAGAAAAGAGATTTGCGCAAACAATATTAAAAGAACCAGAAAAAAAGCAGAATCGTTATTGTCGTAAGAGATGTCAACCTATGAGGTTATGGGAGACGAGAGCGGAACGAAACCTCATAGTTTTAGGAGTAGTACGAAGTGTTGGACCAGTTTGTCGTTTGCCACTCGAGAGAATCCCGTAACCCTCCGGCCTTGCGACTGTCGGGAGAAGGGTTACATTATCGCAACTAACCCTGAACCAACAAATTAGTTTATCATATTATTTATTGTTATGTATGTTGTTGTTAAAACTTATTTTGACATTATCACTGATATAATGTCAAAATAAGTTTTAACAACAACATACATAACAATAAATAATATGATAAACTAATCATTCATTCATTCAATTTTGAAATGATTTGGATAGACAACGGAGTTATAGATTTAAGATTATATTTATAAACTTACAATTAACTAAAAACCTACTTCTCCAAAGTCCTCGTGAAAAGAGTTTCTGATAAAACAAATATGGTGATGACTTCAGTGTGTTTATCTGTGCCGCTACCTTTCATTTAGTTACTATTTTTGGGATTTTGGAATTCCCAGATTGCATCATTGAACAAAATAATGTTCAACATGTAACATGTAGTTCGATGTAACAATTATGCTTATTTTTGTCAATAAAAACCAGATAAAACAACACTTATTTTTCTTAAATATTCTTTGGGATACTATTATCTTTCAATATCTAAAAAACTAATTAAATTTGTATAATGTGATTGTCAATAAATATAAGCATGAACTACATCAAGCCAACACTGTGATAACAACGCCGTTGTTGCTTTTATTTTTAGCAGATGACGACACCGATCATACGGGGAATACCCAAAACCTTAAAGGGCGCCCTCAATGCTGTCAAATCAATGCAACAAAGCAGTGTCGTCTGCATTACAAGGGTCAAAACATTTTGTTTAACAGTCAATGATATATTTTTTCATTACGTGTTGTAGTATTATTGTGAAGCCAAATTGAACTCAATAAAGAACGAATTGAATACCAAGTGAATATGTCTCATGAGCGTTTTATTCTCCGGTTCTCGACCATCCTGCTATCCCATAATATGTCTCCCAACTTCTAGAGGTCACTCTAATTTGCATAGGTCTCATTTGCATAGCACAGTAAACAATGCATGTAATGCATACATGTACATGTAATATCAGGACACTACACGTGTTATATAATGAAGATGATATCGCTGATAATGAAGGTTTTTTATTGTCAACTGAATGATCAACGGTAATTATTGTGATGAATAATCCATACCATTCTGATTCTCAAACTAATCCTGAGATGGTTTAAGGAGTGATTTCAGGCCCAGTGACCAGGGGTAATAATGTGAAGTGCTTTGGGACGCCCTTCGGGTGTAAAAAACGCTATATAAAAACGGGTTATTATTATTATTATTATTACTATTATTATTATTATTATTATTATTATTATTATTATTATTATTATTATTATTATTATTATTATTATTATTATTATTATTATTATTATTATTATTATTATTATTATTATTATTATTATTATTATTATTATTATTATTATTATTATTATTATTATTATTATTATTATTATTATTATTAGTATTATTATTATTATTATTATCCTAAACTAATTCAATAATTGTGAGAATAATAATAGATAAAACCAATGATAAAAATGTTCAACACAAAATAACAAATCCTCAAAAAATTCCCTCTCAAAGATGAAATTCCAGGCTTGGAAATTTATTGATATTCCTAAACCGTTGACAAGTTTCCTTATAAATTAGAAAAACTACCTCTGTTATAAATGGGAAAATAAATAAGAACAACTTGTGCTAACTTCAGATACATAAAGTGGTTAAAAAATAATGATTTCTCTGATAAACCATTTCAGTATTGGTAATTGTCAAGGACCAGTGTTCTCACTTGTGTATCCCATCATAAGCATAAAATAACAAGCCTGTGAAAATTTGGGCTCAATTGGTCATCCAAGTTGCGAGAAAATGATGAAAGAAAAAACAACCTTGTTGGACGAATTTTGTGTTTACAGACAATAATAACAGTCTTCTAGCTAGAAGTCTTTTAATATTTTAGTGAGAAACTATCTCTTTCGCAAAAACTACGTTACTTCAGAGGGAGTTGTTTCCCACAATTTCTTATACTATCAACAGCTCTCCAATGCTCGTTACCAAGTCAGTTTTTAAGTTAATGGTTGTTTCGAGTAATTACCAAATGTGTACCTTCCCTGTAAAGGAGGGCCGTTTTATGTGTACAATTTTGCATTTTAGCAATTTTGTTATTTACAACATGAATTGGAAAATGTTTACTTTTATTTTGCACACAGACATATTACATATTTTGCCGATACACAATACAAGCAGAAGTAAGAAAGAACAATATTTACAATCTCATACATGAGAAGCATTCATACACATTGGCATAACCGGATTTGTTTAAAATATTTTTTGTTGTGGGGGGGGGGGGCTATTTAATGTATTGAAACAAATGACTAATTGTGTTTGTCCATTAAATGCACCATTTTAGATTCCACGCAAACCTGAAAGCATTAATAACAGTTTTAAAATATATGGCCTTTCATGCAAGAGAAATCTTTTCTGATACTTTTTCTCTACAAGAATTTGTACAAATGATGCTGTTTTAAAAGGGAATATGTACAAAAAGGTTCTTACAATGCACAAAACATTTTGCTCTGCTCTGCTATGAGGGAAATCGTTCAGCGATTCTATTCTTGTGATGATCACTATTAGAAGCACTTTGAGCGCTTTATAATTTTGTTGTTATTATTTATTATTATTCTAATCACAACTGACTTGGAAGACTCTTCGAAAGCTGAATTCTGTAATCACTAACGGGATATGAAATATGCTGGTCGTCATTTCCCCAGCGATGTTGCATCCTTGGGCGAACAGGATTCACGATCATCGACGTCAAGCAGTAGCTGAGGGCACCCTCATTAGGGTTCCACGGCTGGGCAAATGTGAAATAAATAGCAGGGCTGATCGGTGAGATGTGGTTGTTGGGTAGGAGTCCTGCTGGTTCATTTCTAAACGTGGGTTTGTTGACAATGAAGTGCTTTAGCCTTTGCTCGAACATCTCGTTATCAAAGACCATGACTTCGCTGTTCCTCTCTAGTTTGTACGGAACAAAGTCATCCATTCTCCCTTCAGCGATCGGTCCTTTCTCTGTACTCCACCAGAAAACTTTACTTTGACAATGTCGAGTCGCATAAACATTTCCCATATCATCACATCGAAGATACAGGCTGAAAATGACAAGAAAGAAAAAGCAAACCCTTCATATTTCATTTGTCCTTTTTCTTGTGAAGCCAAGGACTCTCAGAAAAGTGAACTTAATCACTGTACTAGCCAAGAACCCAATGGAGAGAAGACAATGAAGGGAATATCAGTTTTATATGTGGGAGGAGAACCCCAGGAACTATCCTAAGGAAAACCCATGCACTCAGGTAGGGACTGAAAACCCAATCTACATGGTGCCCCCGGTGAGTTTCGACGCGGGTCCTGGAGGTGAAAGGCGACCCTTGTACAAAATCAGATCTACCTACCCATTTTCTAGAGCTTTCAGAATTTGCATGGTGCACTTGAACTGAACATCTGTCATTCTTTTCTTCACATTGACTGCAATGCCTGGGAACTCCACTCTTGTAGGCACAGCCTCTCCCGAGTCAAACTGCGAAGGTTTATTATGGTAGACGAGGCAGCCATTTGGGTTATTGACATATTCTCTGACCACCTCTTGAGAACGATAGCGTAGCCGAATCAACAGCTCCTTTCTTGAAAGTTGTTCAAGTGTCAGTGCCGGTGTCTTTTCTCTTGATGCATTCCTTGTTTCTGGAGAATTCAGAGCCACCTCAGCGATATTGCCTGTTGAAGAAGTTGGTAGCAGCAGCGAGTCTTTCCTAAGGGATCCCTGATTGGTAAAACTCGGCTCAGGAACAATCCCTGAAATCATTGCAAACGGATTCCCAACTGGAACTGTTGGAGCAATATCTTGAGAAAAAAATTGATAACAAGAACAGTTTCACAATCTTGAACAATGAAAATGTGCGCAAGTGTACACACAACTCATTTGTTTTAACGAGTGAAAGGTCTTCCTTTGACTTCATTGAGGGCGCTATTTAGGCTTTTGATGACATATGCTAGGGGTCTGTTTAAAATAGTTAGACAAACAACACTGTAATGTTTGTTTTAAAAACCTTACCATAGCTATCAGAAGGTGATAGTCGAGCATTGTCCATCCATAGACTTGTACCAGTCTCCATCGGCGATTCATTCTGATTGATCTGTCCAAAGACATCATTGATGAAGTCTAGATCTAGTGTGGAAAAACAGAGACTATTTCAAGTTTATCTTAAATCTTGTACCATTGAGAAACAAGAGTGTTGAATTGTTGACATGTTGACATTATGGTATCACACTGGAAACAACAATATTTCTTTATTGTCAAATTCACAGTATTTTGGACTAAGTCCAGGGGCCAATTTCATAGAGCTGCTTAAGCAAAACAAAACATGCTAAGCACAACAAAATTATGCTCACCAGGATAAGGTTACCAGCCAAACTACCATGTCACATGTACCATTTGTGATTGGTATCCACTCATCTCTGCTTAGCGGAGATGTGTTTTTAAGCAGTTCAATGAAATTGGGCCCAGGGCTCATCCACAATGGTATGAGACATGGGTCTAGGACTCGGACTCGTTCCCAACTAACTCAAAGTTTTACTAAAAGACATCAGACTCGACTTTTATGACTCCGACTTCATACTTATTTAATTTATCCCCCCCCCCAAAAAAAAATTCTCAGAATATCATGCTAAACCCATAACTTCAATGCTTATTCTTAATTTGAGAGGAACCAAAATATTTCAATGCAAGTTGATACCGAGAAGTATATTCACCAACCTAGCATTGGTAGCGTCTGTTCTTGTCCATTCTCGTTAGGAATCTGTCCGGAGAAAATACAAACAAATGAATGGCCTGATGACCAAGGCTGGGGCTTCCTTGAAGACAATGACAATTAATTAAATTATACCTGTTCATGTTGGTTGTATTTCTTTAGCCTTCAAGAAAGACTCTGCTACTGCTAGGGTTGAAACCTCATTTAATTACATCAACAAAAAATTGTAGCTTTCAAATTTTTTTGAACTTACCGTGGGCAAAAGCATCTGGTCAAAATCATCATCAGGGACACCATAGGAGGATGAAAGTCCCACTGGTTCTTCAAAAGGCAATTTGAAGAAAAAAAGAAATTTAAACTTGGGTGCAAGTAAAGGGCAAGGCAAAGGCAAGGGCAAGTGCAAGTAAAGGGCAAGGCAAGTGCAAGGGCAACGACTGATTATAATAAAACAGCAATGTAGCTGCTCAACATTGCACCACATTTTTAAGTTAAAGTTAAAAGCTCCATCAAGCTAACTGCATTTTACTCATTTAAAAAATACAGCACCTCAGCAATTCGTATTTTTGATGGAAGCTTTCTACCATCATTATCTTCAAATCGTGTAAGTTTAAAGTGTAAATGTGTGGATATTGGATTTTGTGTCCTACAAAAAATAAACAGAGTTCTGTGAAGAAAACAAATTACACAAGCAAATGACTCGGGTGGGATTCGAACCAAAATGTCTTGGCTTACCTGTTATGCTCCTCATAATAGGAGGCAACCCAAGGTCATCCAGCATCTCATGTTGCTTGTCGAGCAAACCTTGAAGAGAGTTCGTTGCTAGACTAGTTGGAAACATGTTCACTGGGGAAATGTTCACCCTTGCAGGCATTGAAGGCTAAAAACCAACTGGTGTACAAAAAAGAAAAGTTTTAGTCCATAAATCACTGAGTTCTACTTACCAATTCAAATTGTCCTGCAATTTTATCTTACATTCTATGCACAATCTTTGTCTCCAATGACAATGAAATTATAGACTTGTGGACAAGTTGTTTTTAAAATGTTTGTCGTGATGGTAGCGTTCCGACTTTTTACTCGATTTACTTGTGACAGTGGCAATGTTCTCAGAAGATAGTTACAATAATCGGAGCTTTAAAATTATTGTGCCACTTCACAAGACTGCTTTCCCCCGCGAGACTAATGCATCGCAACTATTGAGAGCAGTCATAAGCCAGCAGACTCGTATGAGGGCAGTGATTTTGCGAGAGCAGTCTTTGATCGCTGAAAGCTAGCTACTGAGTGTAATTTTACAGTAAAACAACAACACAATCTTAAAGATTGATATTATAAATAGAATAAAATAAAAATAAAAAGTAATACAAATGATTTTTCATTCACTGATAACTATGGAAAATGTTGATCGAGCAAGATGAATGTGATGATGAATTATTGAAGTATTTTACAAAAAGAATCATGACATAAACTTACCCACACCCAGCAACTGCCCAGTGGAAAACGGAAGAGACGTAAATTTGTGAATCAGTGTAGCGCTAGAGCAGGTGAAAACAGTAATTTATAGAGAAAAAAACACTGAGTGAATCGACGATATAATGATAGAGCTAGAGAATTCTGCATGGCATGTGCTAGCGCAGCAGTTAGAATGAATGTGGTCTGAGTGTAGGATTTGTAAATAAGGAAATGACTCACTGTGTTAAAAACAAGTGTTTCGTAATGTTGGCATTTGGAACCAAAAATCCTGCATACTTCACCCACTACACTACCTCCATGCTCCGCTTAGCTGTTTGCAACATTCATAACGTAATCTCGCAGGCGGGGGAAACACAACGATGACACATCACACCAGAGCGGATGTTATTTTGGGAGTCAGAGAAAAGCTTGAGCGTCAAAAGCGGGTAACGTGTAGTTCATGCATTTGTTGTTTTGTGGTTTTATTTAATTTTTGAACAAAAAATGTATCTTCTTGTCTTACAGTTATAAATTCAGGGTAGCAACATAGTTGTTGATGTTCAGAATATTGCTGAAAGTGTGCAATTTATTGCAACTTTGTTGTTGTTATTGTCTGTCACCAACTACATAGTACTTAAAATTCTGTTTTTAGTATTAGGCAACGTCTTCCGGGATTCCCCCTTTCTGAGTGTTTTGAAGAGGGCGCCCTCTAATGTGTTGACTTCTAGAAAAACATCAAGGGTACAGAGAGAGGTATCGAATTCGAGGAATTTGTTCTTCTTCATGAATTCCATTCTATCAGTATATTTCAGTGGGATCAGCGCTGGAACTGACAAACTGCAGTAAAAACTTAATCTTGAGGAAGTGTGTTTTTGAATTGAAGCCAAACTTTGAAGTTAGAATACTCAATTGAATTAACTATAAAAGAAAAGGTGTAAAGCAATTGTTTGAGCCTAGTTGTTACCCTGAACCTAACTTCAATAAAAAAGTTTTGTACATGCGAAGGTTTTACCTCTGATTGGCTAACACCTGTTTCAGACAGACGCTCTAGAGTCGGGCCGAACCAAATTCTGAATTAAGAACATGACAAGTTCGACGTCTCAAACAGTTAGGAGCGACTGGATGTGCTAGAAGTCAAAAGATCGACTGTTTCAGACGTCGATCTTGTCATGAGCCAAGCCTTATGTAAATGTTATGTTCAGTTTGCCTGTTTAAAACCAAAATTTAATTGGGTCGACCCAGAGTCGCCCCTAATCTATTTGGTTTGGAGCGACTCTGGAGCACCTGTCTCAAACAGGTGTAATATGCTTCTGGAAACTTTCTGAACTTCGACCTCAACTTGGGACAAAAAGAAGTAAATGGTAGACTTGATGGACAAGCAAAACGGCTCTCTCACAACTACCTAGCTAGTTTAGACCATAGTCGTAAGAGCATAGTCTTGCGAGATAGTTGTGAGAGCGGTTTCATCACCTGAAAGATATTCAACAACTTGTCCACAAGTCTAAAGGTTAAGTAGAGTTTGTTAACACCCCAAGAAAAAAACCCACCATGAGACATCACAAACTTTAATTATGAAGAAAAACATACCCAGTAGTACAGTCAAAGTAAAGTTGAATTCGTTATTTTATTTCAAAGCACCAACATACTCTCTTACTTGGTACAAAAATTCATAATCAACGGTATAAAAAATGAACAATTTATACAATATCAAAAATGAGGACAAACTTATTAACATAATTAATTAAAATTAAGTTAAGGGAAAAGTATAATCCCTCACTTAAAATTTTGTCTAAATAACAAAATATCACACCACTTGCATTATCATAAAATAAAACACCTTTCAATGATTCTGAACTCAAATTATGAAGATTAATATCAAGTTTAAAATTGAGAAATTGCAAAATATTTCACATAAACATTGTTAAAACAATTAAAAAGAAAAACAATACGAGAAATAAAAATAAATATACAGGTTTTCTACTCTAAGTCCAAGGTGATTTTTGCCAAGTCCATTATGGTCAAACTTTGTCAAAATAACACTTTTTGAGAAGATATTCGAGAAAAAAAAAAAACCTGCACTCATGTGAATAAACAGAGCCCTGGCTCGAAATATTTAGCATCTACAATTAACCATTATTAATCAGTAATAAAAGCCCGGTTCATACTTCCTACGAATGCAATATGAACTTTGACATCAGATCAGAGGGCCGTTTTTGCAGCGAATGTTTCACATGAGTTCAGCACAAGTCAACTGATGCAAATTATTTGTTGAGAATTTGTTTTGTCCAAATTTGTATGGCGTTCGCAGGAAATGTGAAGCGGGTTTAAGAAAGCAAACTTCTTTATAACTGTCCCTTTGCATTGTGTTTCCCTGGCAACATAAATACTTTACACTGTACAGATAGTTCCACACTAGAAATAGTCTTTGAGTTCTTTTATAAAGACCTATACAGTACACCTTTATTTAAAAAAAAAACACCCCCAAAAACAAAACGTCAACAATCTTGTTTCAAATCAATCGACCAAAAAATAATAATAATAATACTAATTTTCAAGTCCAGAAATAAGTGATTTGGGGAGAAATGGTGAACTTGATTTTAATGCAGGCATTATATTTGGTCTTTGAAAAAAAGAATTGAAAATTTAATTGATTACAAGTGTTGACCTACATGTACGTACATATGGTGCAAGCCTTAGAATACTTTTCATGATATTTAATCCAAAATTTTCTGATTTTTCCCAAGGGCAAAAATAAAATAAAATTGGAGTACGAAAAATATCATGCCTGTTTGATCTCTTTCTTTCAGCATATTACATTCTTTTTAAACAATTAAAAATTCTAAGTACTTTAAAATTTAATTCAATATTTTGAACTGTTTCTTGTAGAGTACCCCTGAAGTCTTTTGACACTGGGTTAAATATTTAAGTGCTGATCAATTACAGAGAAGGCACAAATGTTTTTTCGTTAGATACAATTTCATAGCAAAACTTTACAGACCCTTTGAATTATGACGCCACTAGCTCAAACACTGCCCTCACCGAGGTTAAAGGAAGACTTATCATTGGTTGAGAGTTGTGCAGTGTCAATCTCATAACTTTCTTTAAAAACACATTCATTATAATCAGCTTCAAATTCTTATTTTTTAAGTAAACAAATTCTAATCATTCGTTTTTAAAGGGTCTATGTACTTTTTCCTTACATAAAACACAATGTCCACAGATTTACATTAAACTGACACAGTTTGAAGATTATGATAGTAGAAAGCTTCCCTTGAAATTTTACTTTCTGAGGTGCTGTATTTTTGAGAAATGAGTAAAACAAATAATTTTCGTCTCAGTTTTAGCATGTAAAATGTTTTACCCATTTCTCAAAAACTACAGAACCTCAGTTCGTAATATTTGAAGGGAAGCTTTCCACTATCCTTATCTTCAAACCCTGTGAGTTTAATGTAAATCTGTGTACATTTTGAAAAAGTACCCAAATCCTAGAGCATTCACAACTAAAGGGAAAACAGAAATCAACAATTCTCAACCTTTTTCCATTTTCTTACCGTCATGTCCGCCGAGAAACATTAGCATTTAAAACCAAAACTCTAATAGAAACTTTCTGTACAACACGACAATAAATATATATATTACACACAGCATTAACGTATACGTGTACATAAAAAGATTAGTGCATTAATACTTAAATACCTCAGTCATCAACGCTCTTAGTGAATGAGTTGCCTGAACTTTAAAAGCGCCTTGGAAAGAATTAAATAGTCTGGAAATTTGGAATGTAAAATTATTAAATAATGTTATAGTTTCAGGGGAAAAGAAAATGTTCGGGCAGAGCTTGAGCTTCATTTAAGATAACATTAAAAAAATCAAACAAAATCTCAAACAAAATGGATGGCTGTATGTGGATACCCTGTCACACCATCATGTATCACAAATAACAAATAAAAAATCCTAAAAAAAGTCCTGTATTTTTCTGTTTTTTTTTTTTAACAACTGTCCCAAATCCTCCAAAATCCCATTCCGGAAGTTGTCTGACTTTGTAGGATTCAGAACAATAAGTCAAATAAAAATTGCTCATCATTGGAATAAACAGACCCTATCTTATTAAAGTTGAAACAAATTGGGCATTGAGTTACCAAAGACCGGTGGATTTCGGAGGGCTTGAGAGGGTCTTAAGCCAAACATACTGGGGTTTAGAAATACAACTGGAAAAACTTAATTTTACCGATAAATACTGGCACTTATAATCATTTTCAGAACTTGAATAGAAATAACCCATTGTAGTTCAATGCAGTTTTAAAAACTGATGCAGATAGTCTGGTCCCGTTTTACAATATTATAATTTGTATTGTAGCATTGTTGATGGGAATATGGGGAACCTGACTAAGATATCTTCAAAATAGTTTATATTAAATTAAATAAATTTGTCAACTGGTGCAACTCCTTCAGCCTGTTATTGCAAACATGGTTTGCTTTAAGAAATTCAGTATTTACAATTATCACACGTACATTTAAAATGGTTTGATATATTATTTGGAAGCTACAGATATTATATTCAACCACAAGAGGGCGCTACAGTTATATTTGAGAGGAGGGAGTAAGGCAAGAAGCACATTTTACAACCATTCGGAAATCGTTAAAACTATTTGAAAGTAATCGTTTCTGGGTTTTTGAAGAATGTCTGGGAAAAATAATACATGTCAGTAAAGAAATTGTTTTTTGTTTTTTGTTGTAGAAATGTACTGTGTAAATATGGGATCGAGTGGAAAATATAATTTCATGACACGACCTTTACGATGTCCTTTTTGGTAAAATCCTGCATTAGCGTCAGCTCTGGCCATCTTGTTAAATGCCACTAGCAGTCGCTACAAAGAATTTCTAAAACGTTGACTTTAGTTGCCTTTTACCCCATTTCCTTCCTAAATATAATATACACGCTTTTGTGGTTGAGAATAAGTTATATTGTGTAGTATCCTTCAATAAGCACATTATTTTTTTTTTTTTTAATATTTTTTTATATCAATTTTCAACTCAGAGACAATGAAAAATGTACAGTTATTTGGTAAACCTTTTTTTCTCGGTAACAGTTGCTAGAAAAGAGTATAAAACACTTATTTTGAAACTGACATGACGAAATGATGGAAATTTACAAACAGCCTAGTGTCCCTTGCAGGGCACAATTGTCTTATACATACATTACCCGTTTTAAATTTGAAGGAAAAACAAATTAAAAACTTCAAAAAGAATTTATGAGAGCTTTTTTCATTGTAAACGAACTACAGTCAACTTAAAGCTACACATAGAGGTGAAGAAAAAAAAAAAAAACCTTGACAGTCATTTTTCGCAAACCTTTTGATCATATTTCAAAAGTTTGATTTGACAGTATTAGAATATATCTTGTTCTGGAAATTTCATTGTAAATGCATACTTGGTCATTGAGATATGGACCAAATTTCATAAAGCTGTTAAGCAGAAAATACTTCTTAACCAATTTCTTCGCTAAGCAAAAATAGAGAGGGGCATCAGTCACAAAAATGTAAACTTAATATAATTTTGGCTGGTAAAATGTTTCTGCTATAAAGCAATACCTTTCTGTGCTTAGCGAGTTTTTTTTAGCTTCCAGTCTTTATGAGATCTGATAGTTTAAAAATGGCATGTGGTAAACCTGTTTTCCTAGGAACGGACTTATTCCATCCACTGTAATCTACAGCCTGGAGCAAGTTCGAGTGTGCACAATGGTTAACTAAAGGTTGACCATTTTGACTCGAACCCAGGCTGGTCGACCATTGGTTGACTACTGTGGTCGACCATTTGGAACCAGCCTCGAGCCCATGGTTTTTTCACTGGTCCCAACAGCATGTTCCATTCTAACATGTGTTTTATCGCAGAGGGGAACCAGTGACACTTTAGCGAAAAGAGGTGGAAGGTTGACTAAACTACCAAACGAGTCGTTCGGATGAGAACGTCACTGCGCATGTGCGTTGCTAGTCTGTGGTCGACCACTGGTGGACTAAATGTGCGCACTCGAACTTGCTCCTGATTTGAAGGGAACAAGCATGCTTTGTGTTTTACATGCGTTGCTGGTGTGTATTTTCATATTAGTGGATTGCACAATACACACTATGCATAATAGACACATGAGCTTCCAAGATTTCAATTTCTTTGTTGAGAGATCGCCTAACATCACATGACCAGGACCCAATATCATGGCTCTGCTTACCGCCAATTTCTGCACTTACGATCATGATTCCCCATTTACGTGCAAGCGCAGAATTTCTGCGCTAGCCTTGTAGGCGTAGAATGCCTAGTAATGTGGAGTACGCACGCGCAGAAGTCAAATTTTGCTGCTAACCTGTGAAATACGCTTGACGTAAGCACAGAATTCCCTGCTTCCGTAAGCGCCGATTCTGTGCTTAGAGTAAACAGAGCCATGAAATTTGGTCCTAGTGTACACTCTAACATGAGAGCTACACTTAACTGATTTCGGCATCGACCCAAATCAATTGTCACCAGGGAGTTGTTGCTACCTTCTCCTGGGGCTGAAACAGTAATACCCCCTTCATAGTCCATAAGGATGTAGGCATGGGTATCATAGGAGCCTGGCTGGTATATAACAATCTTCTTTACAAGTCTACCAACTTGTCTCTTCTTCCAATTTACATTGATTTGACACAAAAGAACTAATTTACTTCATGAAAAAGCGTATCATAAAGTAACGACATTGATGGATTATTTTAATCAGCAGCTTTGTGACGAAAAAGAAGAAGAAAAACACCCGTAAAAGTTAAGCGTGAAAATGATAAGGCAAACCTGGTTTCATAGAACGCTTTGCGTACGAGACTTGTGATGACTATGAGGGGGTGTGAGGACTCCTGGTACGTGGACTGGGCTGCAGTTCATGGGTTGCATAATATGCTCAAGTCTCTCTAACGCTTTATCCTGTCAAAATAATCCAAGAGAAATATTTCAAATGGAGGAATGCAACTCATCTTCAATACTACCTAACCTTAAGTAAAACATCAGAGGCTTTTAATTTGTTGTTTAAGTTTTTAACCATACACCGATGTTTACCAAGCACTGTTTTACCAAGTGCACTCCCCAAGTAATTTGTTCAAAATGTAAGTCCAACTTCTTGGCTTAATATTTAGTATGAAAAAGGACACATCTTAAAGGCCATTAAAACCTTTTTATGGCCACCAAGACCAGGGCAACAGAGACCTTAGACTGGGCCCCTGTCTTGTGGACTGCTCCTCAAATTCGAGCCCTGAGAGTCATTGGTGGTAAAGTAAGAGCACAGCACAACAAATTGGGAGTCAGACTAAGACCTGGGTCATACTTCCTACGAATGCAAAGCGAATTTTGACACTACAAATTCGCAACGGTTTAACTGCAACGGTTTAATTTCAAAAAGCCTGTAAGCACAAAAATTCGCTTAGCATGAAATATTTTCCTTGATAAACACAGGATTACCAACCAAATTGTCAAGCGATTTTTAGGATAAGCAAACAACAGCTGAATACCAGTATCAAGCAATATGCAACAAATGGAAATTTGGTTGGTAATCCTGTTTTAATCAAGAAAGAAATTTCATGCTAAGCAATTTTTTGTGCTTACAGGCTTTATGAAATTGGGCCCAGGCTTTAGGGAGGAAGAACATCATGACTGTCATTAAGACAGAGCAACACTTACCAGTAGTTGAAGGTCGTTGGCATGGGTTTGTATGTTGTGGGCATCATCTGAAAATATATGTTTGAAGCCTCTTGGTTCAACGAGACCTGCCTCTCGTATCGTTATTGCAAATGCTGACATCCAATGAACACACGCTGCTATGTCGTCCAACTTCATGCCTACAGAAATAACAATCAGAAAGGTAGTAGTTAATATTCGTAGGACAGGTCTTTTAGACGTGAGAAGTCTCCCGCTTTCCGGAAAATCTACTCTGCACAGCAAGACAAGTTCTCAAAGGAACATAATCTATCTACCAAGAAGATATACACATGGTGTTACTGCAAACCAAATAAACAAAAATAAGAAACTTTGCACAATGGGAGTATAATCAGGTGAGGTTTGCGGTAACACCAGGGGCCAATTTCATAGAGCTGCTTAAGCAAAAATTTTGCTGAAGCACAAAAGTAGCACGCTTATTTTACACATGTTACTGGCCAAAATGTCATGCCATATACATTGCTTGTGACTGGTATTTAGCTGTTGTTTACTTAGCATAACAATTGAGTGGCGTCTTAGCCAGTAATCTGATTTTACTAAGCAAGGATTTTTTCGCTTAAGCAAAATTTTGTGCTTAAGCAGCTCTATGGAATTGGGCCCATGTTTAAATCTCTTTTGAGTAGTGTTGGTTCTGAAAAGAACCGATGTTGAACTCAACCTCTTGATGAAGACGATCAGAGCAAACTGATCAAACGTTGAGTCGTCAACCACAGGTTCTTTTTAGAACCAACACTTCTCAAAAGAGATTTCTGCACATTTCACCTGAATAAGAAAGTAACTCTTTCTAACTCCTGCTATGTATTTCTTTCCTTTATATTATACTGGCTTCAGAAATAAAAATGTATGGTTTTTTTTCCCCTTACCTGTAACTTCTAGCACAAGTTCTTGTGACGTCATATGGTAAAGGGCTGAGGCTGCTACAACACTATATGGGAACTGTAGACATCCAATATCTAATATACAAAGATCCAGGAGCTGTGGAGAGCAAATCAAAGAATTTATGAAAACACAGAAAAGAAGACAAATAAAAAACAGGCCTAGAAATTACTTGGAGGGCATGGCTTCTGTTGCCCCCGTTCTAGGCCTCTGCCACCCCTTGGTCTTGGCCTTGGTGCCCTTTTAAACAATTTCCATAGACTTTAAGATTTTGCAAAGGAAGAGCCCTCTGTAAAATGAAAATGGCCCGGATTCACACTAGAAACACTGTTTAGACTGTTTGCAATTTGAGGGACCTTGTAAAAACATGCATTTGAAATGGAGTCACGTCAAAATACTTGCATTTTCAAATACAAGCGCTGATTTTTATTTATAAACAAGCATGCACGTTAAGTAGTCATTCTTGGAAGCCAATCAGCCTTGTTTTGTCAGACCATCCCTCCCAAGAGATAAGTGGTGAAAGGCATCGATACAACGCACTGCCCATGTTAGTGAGAGGCATCGATACAATGCATTGCCCATGTTAGTGAGAGGCATCGATACAATGCGCTGCCCATGTTAGTGAGAGGCATCGATACAATGCACTGCCCATGTTAGTGAGAGGCAGCGACACAATGCACTGCCCATGTTAGTGAGAGGCATCGATACAATGCACTGCCCATGTTAGTGAGAGGCATCGACACAATGCACTGCCCATGTTAGTGAGAGGCATCGACACAATGCACTGCCCATGTTAGTGAGAGGCATCGACACAATGCACTGCCCATGTTAGTGAGAGGCATCGACACAATGCGCTGCCCATGTTAGTGAGAGGCATCGATACAATGCACTGCCCATGTTAGTGAGAGGCAGCGACACAATGCACTGCCCATGTTAGTGAGAGGCATCGATACAATGCACTGCCCATGTTAGTGAGAGGCATCGACACAATGCGCTGCCCGTGTTAGTGAGAGGCATCGATACAATGCACTGCCCATGTTAGTGAGAGGCATCGACACAATGCACTGCCCCTGTTAGTGAGAGGCATCGATACAATGCACTGCCCATGTTAGTGAGAGGCATCGACACAATGCGCTGCCCATGTTAGTGAGAGGCATCGACACAATGCGCTGCCCATGTTAGTGAGAGGCATCGATACAATGCACTGCCCGTGGTAGTGAGAGGCATCGATACAATGCGCTGCCCATGTTAGTGAGAGGCATCGACACAATGCGCTGCCCGTGGTAACAAGGCTGGTTCTGGGACTCACCTGAGCAATATTTACAAACTGATGACCTGAGTATTCTGGTAGAAGGAAGTTGTGGTTGCTATGTACAGTGTGGTTTCCTTTACTTAGCTGAAGGTAGATATTCAGCCATGTATTCACTGTTACTGGTGAGAGGTCCCACTTCAACGCCTGCAAACAAATACAACACAGTTGAAGGTTTTAAAATTGGAAACAGAAAAATGCACTGAATGAAAAAAAAACTCTCCAAGATTGTTAACCTTATGTCTTAGCAGCGGGTACAATCAATCAATCAACCGCACCAAACCGCGCCGAACTCCTGTGTCCACGCCCTACATACAGCCTCACGTCACATGTGGTCGATTTCGCTACGCCGGCCAAGTTGTTGGGCCCAGGATGATCGTGGGCGGCCTCTAGGACTCTTCCAGCCAGGAGCTGGTGCTAGGCCTCCCCTGGAGTTGATAGTGATGCTCAGGGCCTTTTTAGCTGGAATGTTGTCAGCCAGGCGAGCAACATGACAGAAGGCGGCGGAGCGGCGGCAGTGAATTAGTTGGTTGATGTGAACATATCATGTCCTATCTCAGCCTCTTTTACACTTACGTCCCGTTAAAGGCAAAACAGCTTATCTCTGTACTACTTGCTTTTCTCAAAATGTAATTTTGTGAGTTAGGCCGTTGAAAGGGCCATGAAAGCGCCGACCACAATGCCAAATATTTGAGCTTTTTTTTTCTTACCTTAAGAATGATAAGTTCTTGTTTGAGTATTTCTTGATCTGTGCTAGCACCGTCTGTGACATAGGAAAAATCATGAAGCTTTGGAGGATATATTTCCTGTTGAAGAAAAGAAATTTAAATATTTATTTATTTATGAATATGAAGAAAGGGATCCCTAAAAGCGACTGTGTTGTGATCCGTAGACCTGAAGAAACACGTGTAGAGACGGTGTAGGGAAATGTCAGTTTTAGACGTGGGGGGATAACCCCAAGTTATAGGGAAACCCATGCAATCAGGTAGGGACTGAACACCCCAATCCACATGCAAGGCTCAAGTCCAATGGTGGATTCGAACCAGGTTAATGAGATTGTAAAAGCAATTAAATTTTTTGTGTCAGGCCTAAATTACAAGAGACACCCTAGCGGAGAAAACTTACTTCTAGTTTAGCTGCAATGAACAACGCCGTAATCCCGATCAGCTGCAGTTGACTCTTTGGTAAATTGTTTACTTTTGCGAGATATCTATCGATGAAGTCTGTCGCTAAGTAGAATGTCTCTCGGTGTAACCGGTAAACCTCACAGACCTGATGAGAAAAAACAATCAATCGGTCAATAAGTTATTGTTCAATTGAAAGTGTTTTGTTATGACCCCTTGTTGCTAAAATGTGCCACTCAAACTTGCTCCAAGATTATTGTGATGATGATGACATCAAGTGAATTGGGCAAGCACAATACATTTTTACAGCATATTTTTTCCATGACTTAAAAGTTTGAATGATCTTTAAGACAGAATTGTTACCCAAGACATCTCTCTACTCACTTCAATTAACCAGTCTAGAAGAATTGCCCTCATTCGTTTCTCAAGGCTCGGATGGCTGTCCAAGCACCTTGTATTGTGAACATAGTTGGATTCTTTCTCCAACATGATTCGCCATACTTCCTTCGAATCTGCCCAGTTCAACATCGGCAAGGGAGACCTCCTGTCGGCAAAGGGAGTAGGGAAGAGGTTCTTGAAGCGGAACTTTGAGCCAGATTCTAAGAGCTGTTCGGAAGGGGTCGTCGGTTCTTGGTGTGGCGTGGGGACAAGGGAAGACGTTTCAAAACCACCTGACTCCGAAATTGGAACCCAACAGTTCTGTGGAAAAAGAAGATTTAGTTTCTAGTTTAAGTAGTCAGAATTTGGATAGCTGTTACAATTTTTTACACAAAATGTCATTATTCCTATAAGCCATAATAATCAAAGATTCTAGTGCGCCATGATGTCTGTCAAGAATGGCAATCTTGGTGCAAAATCAAGAACTCTGTTATCCACAAAAGACCAACGCTATGATTTCCGAAATAGATAGATTTTGAGATGCGTTTTAGAACAAGTATCTGCTTGTCTAAGTTGAAGTTGGAGGCTGTTCCAAAGAGATGAACCAGCAAGTCACGTGAAGAAAACCCACAAAAAACTTGACTATTGCAGAGTTCTTGGAGTTCAGGTTATCTTAAAAACAAAGATTTTTGCTGCAAGTACGAAACTGTTATTCTTATCACATAGTCAAAATTGCTGAAGTTATAGGCAAGGCCAAACAATTTTTTTAAAATACATCTGAAGCCCCCTTTTTAATCAGCAATGGTCAAATTGCCACTGAAGAATCGTACAAATCTGCCACATGAATGTATCTCATCTATCGTAGGCATGTTCTATCATGTTCCTGTGAACATTGAACTTTCAAAAACCTTTGGTAAACACAGTAACAACATACCACCATTTCCTGCAGTTACATGTCTCCATGTTTACTCAGTAAGCTGTAAACATAAAGGCAACTACAATCTCCCACATAGGGTGGGCCTGTGAAAAGCACTTGTGTTGGCATTGTGTTATTAACAATACAGGTAAAGTTCAACTAAGAAATGTGTGGTTATGTCACTGAATAATTAATGCATACCCGAAGCAAAGTAGATTAAAGATTTGGTTTTTACTTAAGATGGGAGGGCGTGTAAGAAACAGCCCATTTGACATGTTGGTCCCTTGAATGAGGAAAATTGGATTTCAGATGTCATTTAGAGTGTCAAAAGGATGATAAGTGTTTTTTTTATGTTGTACTTCTTTCTTCCATCAAATTTTTAATAATTTGTTTTTCAGCTAAACACCTTATTTTAAAACCCTTTAGAGACCATTTAATTTCTGTAAAATCATCACAAAATGCCCAGCCATATAAAATATTGTTCATTATTGTTTTAAAATCAAATTTTGTCAGTAAAACTGTCAAGAGAAATAACATGAAAACAAAAGATTAAGTATGTTTGTGTTAAGAAATTATTGTTTTCTAACTAAAAATATAATTATAATAAAAATAAATTAAAAAAAACATTTTCAAGTGAATGTTTTTTGTAAAGCAGTACAAAAATAATAATTGGGCATTTTTTTTTTTAATGCTACAATTTGATTTTTACAAATACATTTGTATGACGAAAAAAAATTAACAGGTGTTTTTTCCGCTTTTAGTGGGGCTAGTGAAATACTTTTTAAAAAAAATTAATCACGAAATTCAATTTGAAGACATCACAAAT
This sequence comes from Asterias rubens, assembly GCF_902459465.1. NCBI lineage: Eukaryota > Metazoa > Echinodermata > Asteroidea > Forcipulatida > Asteriidae > Asterias > Asterias rubens. The sequence goes on from NC_047065.1 coordinate 1,640,429, forward strand.
TTAAACTTTTAAAAACAATGTATTTTTACATTTTATTTTTTTAACATGGGCAAATTTTGCTTCAACATTTTTTAGAAATTTGCAAATGATTGATTTAAATGATATGGAATAGTTCCATTAAATTTCATTTAGTTTCGTTTTTATCATAATTCTTTACAATTTTGCCAAAAATAAAAAGTACACAAACAGTCAAGGGCAGGCGATCCCAACCAACCCGCGAAATGATCTGGGACCCCCTCAACAAAACGCAGCCGGCAAAATCCCACACACACCATCAATCAACTGAAAATCACACTAAAAAGGGATGAAAACTTACTTGAATTTGAAATTGTTGCCTTCTTCTTTGAATTTCTGCAGAATGTAGCTCTTCATCCTGTAAGAAAATGGTAGAAATTTAGTGACAAATGGCGGGAATGTTTGGGGGTGAACTAAGAGTGACCTTAGAATTTTCACAAAGACCCATGATCCCCGGGAAATCAATAAAGCCCCCTCCACTGGTCCACGTACAAATTCCGATGGACGTTTGTGTACAAAACCATACAAAACATACCGGCGTATTTCTACACACATCAACTGATCAACTGCACTGGGTGTCGAACTGAGAAATTAACTCACCAAATCATCGTCTCTTTCTTTTCTTTTTCTCGAACAAATGACAAATTCATCTTCATCGGTGTCAGGCAGACTTCTGTCATGTCTACTCTGCAACCGCTGACTAAAATTGGAGGTGAACAAAAAAGAGAAATTTCAGCTTGAAAACTAGGTCCTAACGTTACATGGTACGAATCGAAAACTTTGGAAAAGCAAAGTTGTTCATGTCAATTTCACACGTAAATAATCAAAAATCATTAAAAAATACTGGTTTAACTACATTTTTAGCAAAACTCTTACCTTCTTCTCGACATATCCCCCTGAACCCGATGTTCTCACTTCGCTGTCAACTGTTGAACAAAAATCAGGAAAAAATGCAGATTTTCAAAACCCCTTCGTCAGACTTTTGAGAGTTACGAACGGTGGGTTTTGCTCGACCCTTTGTACTCCCAACTTGGACCGTTCAAAGTAAATTACAAAGCTGGAATTTGTTCACCTTTAATTGTTACCAATACGTACAATTTTTTTATATTTCGTGGATGACACCATAAAATATCAAGTACCTTAAGGAAAACCATTAAAGGCTGTGCGAACCAAGTGAAAAAAGACACGAAAGTGCAACTTACTTTTGGGCCAGCTGGATGAAGTTATCCAAAAATAGAGTGACAAAGGCCGAGTCAAATCACGTAGCGACCAGCTCGAATCCAATGCCTAAATGTCCGAACCAAATCTCACATAGATCTGAAACTCCACCAGTCCTTAAAGTAGTCAAGTTTATTCCTCCTCGACAAATTTTAGCAAAATTCACCAAGAAGGAGCAAAATTATAGCAAATTTTATGGACCGGCTCTGTTACCCCAACCACTGAACGATCTTCTCCCTGGAATGAAACCCCGCCAAACTGGACGCATCGACAGTGCGCGCAGAGGGAATGCCGTCCGACGAAGGTGGCGTATTTTTTGCCGCGAAAAACTTCGCGCCGGGTTTAAAACTCTTGTCAAATACTCAATTATTTCATATAAAAGAGTAAAATAGTTGACATTCAAAACATTTATTCTGTAAATGAATAATTTCTTATCCTAAAAATATATGATTCTCCCAAAAGTTACGCCTTTTACAGATTTTTTTTCACACACAGAATCCACTGCCTGGGAAAACTGAGTTTGTGTTTCGACGCGGGAAAATTAAGCACATATCTGCTTGTTTTAGATATTTTTGAAGGATACTGAAGTAATTTTTTTGTCCAAAAAGAAGACTAAATACTTGTTGTTATTACTGTAATGAAATCTTACTGTTGTTTTTCACTTTCTGGCAATAAGTTTATACAAAAACTTTAGTTTAAGTTTGGACGTCTGCTGATATTCTGAAACGAAGTCCGTGATTGGTCCATTCTGTACTTCCGCATTCATGGTTTGTTTACATGCTTGCCTGAAGACTTCATTCAAGTCAATGCACAACAAGTGGCACACGTGCGGTGAAGCTGTCGTGCAATATGTAGGCTCTGCAATTTAGTCCCAAATTCAGGTAAAATTAATCGGTTTAATCAATTTAATTGTAATATTGGGTACTTGAGGGTTTGTTTTTAACCAGTGTTGATGTAAGAGAGACGTTTGAATGATATAAACATGGTTATTTTATTGTAAAAAAACGTGTGTTTTTATGGCAATATGGCGAGTTTACATACATGATGTGTGCTGTGTGCGTGTACATTGGTAAACAGTTCAGTTTGGTTGTACAACAATTTGGTGTACAATAATTTGGGTGTACATTCTTCTGTAGGGAAGTTCAGTTTTACTAAGTAAAAACAGAATGAAGATGTTGCTGTCATATATTAAGGAATTTTGCAGACAGTCAGGAGGATGGAGGGTTTTGATTATCGCAGCTAAAATTTACCCAGTTATGACTAGTCACTAGTTTTTGTCAAAACAATTGAAACGATGATGGTTGGATGTTAAACATTTCTGTTACAGTAAATGATATCATAATTCACTGTTGTTATCTCGGGTATGGGTCTTACATAATGACACTAACACTAACAGCATGTTTTTCTTATTGTTTCCAGAAATTCTGAATAAGTAGTCCTTAAGTTTTTGACAGTTGATTGGCAAACAATCAGAATTATGGCAAAGAATGCGTTGAGCATGTTCTGTCAGCTGTTTGGCCGAAACAACAGTGCCATTGTCGGAATGATACATGTCAAAGCTCTACCAGGTAGGTAAAAAAAAAGAAAAACAAAAGTATGCATGAAATAACTCTCAATTTCTTTGTTGTAATTTGGTTAAATTTAATCAAAATGTTAAAAAGGAAGTAGGTGAACTCTATAAACCCAAACAAACTCTCATGACTCATAGGTGAACCCTAACCCAAACCGAACTCGTACCCATTTGAGGGCGCCAAGTCATTTTCTTCTTGGTAAAGGTCATCCTACGAGGAAATTGTAAATTTCTTTTGGAGCATTTCATTTTCTAGGGCACCAAGGCAGTGACAAGGGGGCATCGCGGGAATCGACTTTGTTGCCTTGGTTAAGTATTAGGCCTGAGTTTCTCTGTGGTTTGTAAGAGTTTTACTTTTATGAATGATTTGTTTTCCCTAAAGGAATGTTACAGAATTAGTAAGAAACTAAAATCGTGAAGATCACAGATTTACATAAAACTTACATGTTGTAATGATGATGATAGTAGAAAACATCCCTTAAAATATTTCTGTCTGAAATTTCACATTTGATGAGAAAAAAAAAAATCTAATTTCGATTTGGAGTTTATCGCTCAGTGAGCGTTTTGTTCATTTTTGTATTAGCATCGATTCAATGCAAAATTTGTAATCGGTTTTTCACTATTTTCTCGTGACCCAGATGGCCTATCGATCTCAAACTTCTACAGGTTTGTCAGTTCATGTGTATATTGGATTACATAAAGTGCTTTACATTGCCGGAAACTTTTTTGCTAGCAAAAACCAACTCCGTAATGTTCCTTTAAACCCAGGCAGTCCGAGGAATACTCTTGCCATGAGGGATATTATTCAGAGAGCTTGTAAAGAGGCAGAAGGCTACAAAGATTCAGGTGTGGTATGTACGAGTTCAATCGGGCTTTGTTTTATTCTTCAAAATTCTCATTTTGCAAATTTAACTCCTTTGAAAATTTGTGTCAACAAGATCCTCTTTTGTGTTGAGTTTGTGTTCTCTCCTATGAAACTTGTTTGCACAAAGTATTGTGTTTTTATCGCTAATATAAAGAATTTAAACAATCATGTTACAGTCGGTTTCTAGCAAAATAGTTTAAATTTTTTTTCAGTAAGTTTGCTCGATTTCACAAAGCACCATGATTTAACTTTCGATTATACTTTTTTTAATCGACTGTTATCATCATTGTAATGGTCTGCGTGCATTAATATTTGTTACACCCAAAGTTCTCGTGTGCTTTCCATAGGATTCTATAATGATAGAAAACATGCACGACGTCCCCTATCTTCCAGCTGAGCGTATGGGGACAGAAATCACAGCGAGTATGACAGCAGTAGCTTGCAAAGTCCGAGAGATATGTCCGAGCATTCCTTGTGGTGTTCAGATCTTGTCTGGTGGTAACAAGGAAGCATTATCAGTAGCACAAGCAGCAGGTTTGTTGAATCTCTATATCCTATATCACTCTTGATTAAAGACACTGGACACTATTGGTAATTACTCAAAATAATAATTGTTAGCATAAAACCTTACTTGGTAATGAGTAATGGAGAGCTGTTGATAGTATAACACATTGTGAGAACTGGCTCCCTCTGAAGTAACGTAGTTTTCAAGAAAGAAGTAATTTTCAAAGAATTTGATTTCGAGACCTCAGAATAAGATTTTGAGGTCTCGAAATCTGGACACTAAGCAATGGCTCCCAGAGGAGCTGTTGGTTTTTCTTGAAGTTTTGAAATAGTTACTTCTTATTTTGTTTTGCTAAAGACCAGAGTTTTAAGTTTTTGATTATCATAATGGAAAATATTCCAAATCTGACTGCTACAATAACTCTAGTCATTATTGCCTCTATTAATATTCATGCATGACGCCATAATTCTTACCCAAAATGAGGCTGTAGGTGCACATCTGCCACCACTTTCAGTGGCTGCGCCTATGGCCTCGTTTTGGGTTAGAATTGTGACATACTCATGGATAAATATTGAGAGAGGTGTATGACCCTAAAACAGCTTTATCTTGGTTGAAATACAATGCTATTTTTTTTTTTGAAATTAATGAAGATGTGGCTGTTATATTGGAATCTTTCTTTTACCGACACCCATTTGTTCCAATTTATACTGTACCTCGGGGCCTGTGGCCCTAAGTAACATTCAAGCCCTGTTTCTTATTTAAATTCCTGAAGTATTTGAAGACAGTCTTTGATGAAGTTGATGTAATTATCCCTTAGGATTTGATTTCATCAGGGCTGAAGGTTTTGTCTTTGCCCATGTTGGTGATGAGGGTCTGATGAACTCCTGTGCTGGAGATCTGTTGAGATACAGGAAACAAATCGGAGCTGACAATATCAAGATCTTCACAGACATCAAGAAGAAGCATTGGTGTGTAGATATCAATCTTAAATCTATAAGTCTTAGGGTCATGTCACCTGACGAGGCAATTCACAGGCAACCAGTTCCAGGCAATCTTCAAGAAGAGAATCGGTTCACATTTGAATGATCTCATAATTTTCTAGGGGATTGTAAGTTATGGTTACTTGTGTGCTACAGAAGTGGTCCGCAAGCATGCACTGCAGTTCATGTTCTCTCATCTGTAGCTGGTTGTCCTTGTTTTCTTGTCTCCTTTTCAGGGCTTGAATCCTTGAAGGGAAAGTATCCATTGGTTTTTGGAACCGTTTAATTGTTTGAATCCTACATCAATGTAGATTCTAACAATAAGAATAACCTGCGAAAATTTCATTTCAAAAGGTTGTATTTTTCAGATATTGCCAAAAATCTAGAATGTCCATGCAGGAAGAATAATGCGTTAATGGAATATACAATCTTAGAGACGCTAACGGTCTCAGATTCAAATTTTGGGGGATGAGGCAAATCAATCGAGATGGATTCGAACCCACCTTTGCATTGCTAGAGCAGACTTGATGTTACCAATGGTGTACCTTCTCCTGAACTCTCTAACTAGTTCATATAGTAAGAGGTTTAGGCCAGACATTCTCATTGTACTTTCCGATTGTTTGACAGCTCCCACGCCATCACGTCAGACGTTAGTATTGCAGACACTGCAGAGGCTGCTGAATTCTTTGGCAGTGATGGAGTCATTGTAACAGGGAGTGCAACAGGAAAAGCTGCCAGTCAACAAGAAATCTCTGGTTAGTTTAATCCTTCTGCGGATATCAAAAGTTTACAGAGCTTGGCTTCATCAACAATGGGCTAAAAAAAGAGTAGAAGGGACACAACGACCAGAAGACTTCATTTGAATTTGTTTCCACAGTAAATTCTCCCAAACATTCAGTTTTTACATCCTTTTAAGATTGTCTGCAGCCATCAAAGATTTTCAGCAAAGATTTTGACCCAGTTGAAGTGAACTCAACATCGTTAATGTGTAACTTGCAATTTAATTCATTCCAGATGTCCAGAAATCAGTGAGCATACCCGTCTTGGTCGGGTCAGGAGTTACCACGGACAATGTTCAGCATTACCTAGCTGCAAACGCCCTCATTGTTGGGTCTCACTTCAAGGAAAACAACCTATGGCACTTTGACCCTGACTTTGGTAAAGTGCAACGGTTCATGGACAAGGTGAAACATCTTCGAGACGGCGGGACAACGTAACCATCTACGAAACAGCGGGACATCGTAATGGTAAGCTTGAACAGAAAATTCATCACTGCCACTGCTGAAATTTATTTGTATGTAATTGTTGGTTTGTCATTTTTTAAATGTGATCGCTAGACTTTGTTTGCTAAAACCATTGTTTAGAATGGGAGACTTTTGGATGGTCCATTTTAACAGTTTCGCACATGTTCAGACCTACACGCGCAATACTGAGCATGTGTGCAGGTTTGTTATTTTATGCATATGTTGAGATACACCAAGTGAGAACACTGGTCTTTGAAAATTACCAATAGTGTACCTTTCCATTAACAGTACTGAAGCATAGATTATGCTCTTTTAAAATTTATAAAAAAAGAAGACCTAGGTCGACAAACGACTCATTTTGCTTGACTGCATCACATATACTACACTCTCATTTGAACAAATTAATATTAACGAAAGCTACTCAGTAAGAGACCAGTTAGACGTTATTGACCATTATAAAAACAAATCAACTCGGTTTAATAATTTAACTCAAAAGTCATCCAATTTTTTAACAATGAATTAGAGGAAAAAAGAAGATAAAACACATGCACTCTACACTGATACAGAAAGTCTTTAACAACTATTGTAAAAAACTTATTTCTACATGTATCATCCGAGCTTATCCATTTTTTCATAACCACATCTCCTTATTTGGAGCAACTGAACCCCACACCAGGACTCAATTTATAAGCTGCTTAGCGGCCCATTTTATGCTTACTGCAAGATTTCCATTTCAAACCGCTGCAAACGGTAAGCACCTGAAAAGGTGTGCTAACCTTCTGGTGCTTACTGTATGAAAATGCAAATCCATGGTAAACACGCAAACTGGCTGGCTAATTTTCTTGCTTACCTGTGAAATACGCTCACGCTTCAGCAAATTTTTCTGCTATAGTTAGCACAAAAATTTGCTTACTGGGCCCAGCTAGGTCAACAAACAAGTGATTTTGATGTGTCTAAATGATGTAACTTTTTGAAAGAAAGAACAATGACTCAGCACTTTTGAATGCCACCTGAAGATTTAATTCCCAAGTTACATTTCGGTCAAAAAACAGATATGAAAATGTCTTTCAACTTCCTCAACACAAGGGCATTGTATTGTGTTCTTCTAACTGAACTGAGCTATTCAAGAAAATTAATATTTTTTTACACATAAAAACTTCTAAAGTAACTCAATAAAAAATTAACTAATATTAATATATTAATAATTCTTCATACAACTTCTCTCATTTACAACTAACACTCTCACCAGAAACTCATTTATAGAATTTAACATACAATATATATATACTTAAATAAACTTCCCTCATGCTAAAAGTGTTGATCTGGTTGTTGTTATGGAACATTCAAAGAGCAAGTTTTAATACAAATATTTATCTGAATTAGTCTTTGGAAAATATAACAAGTACTTTTGTTCAAAATGTTGAAAATAGAACCCTGATTTGCGGCGCATCATTTACGTGGAGCGATGCTCGCTCGCAATGTCTTGGTGTAAGAAGTGCCATTTTCCTGCAAAGCCGTTTTCAAACTGTATCTCTTATCCCTGTATAATACAGCACAGGGAGGCAATGGACTTGTTTAACCCCACGGTTACCCCGGTGCACTTTCACACTTGTGTCCCTATTCTACAGGGTTCCAGTTGCATGTTTCAAGAATGATATACCCCCAGGTTTTACCTCTTGCCCCTACTCCAGAGCAAGGGTAGCTATTCCCCGGGGTATGCTAATTTCCCAAAGCATGAAATTGGGCCCTGGATGCGCGCACCGTCCCTACATGCTTAGAGCGCCCTCATTGTTTTCCCAGTGATGAGGTTATATCCTACTTAATTAACATGACAGTATGTGTTACAAGTACCATCAGTAATAATAAAGTGATTAAATTCAAGCTGTCATGCATACATCGTACAATTCATATAATGTTACTTCCTTTATTTTTCACCTCAAGGACAATAGTGTCTCATTAACAATCTAGAATATAAACTAGCTTCACTCTCACTGAACGCTTTTTTTGTTCACACAAAAGGCTTTCCCTACAGCTTTTTCTTGTAGTTAATACATATCTCTTAATCTCTGCACGCTTCTCATACAAATTACTACAGCTACATACATTTTTGGTGCTGTGTTGTATTGCTGTGCATAAATTACCTTGTGCCATATAACTGACACAGGCTGTTGAATGTGTCATAAAAAACTCAATTTCCAGACTCGATGCTCTGTAAGCAGTTTGTGGAGATTTTGAAAATTTCCTTTTTCATCACTATTTTTTTTAGTGGTTTTATGTCAACGAAATAGATAAAACACAAAGTGAATGATATTGGGTAAATTTGTGCCTGTCCTTTCAGAAAGACTAACATCAAGATTTCTGGGAAATGTGTTTGGTACTGCACACACAAGCAGTGAGTGTGTTTGGTACTGCACACACAACAAGCAGTGAGATATAAATTAATGTAGAGCAAGGGATGTTGTTCCCTTGATGTAACCTTTGACCTGACACAAACTCATCTTCATGTCCTTGGGCAGTGAATCACCCTTCAGTTTACCAGCACGTTTACACAGGATACAAGTGCAAATTGCCTAGTACTTCACCACTTATACGTACGCACACTGCACTTGCATTGAAGAGGGACATGGCAGTGGAAATAACCGCGTAAGATATTTTCAGCTTGATGATGAACGTAGTTTTCACAAGATTTTCAGAATGTGGGCAGTGCTTTACGAAAGTCTGGGCCCAATTTCATAGAGCTGCTTTAAAAGCAGAAAATTATGCTTAAAAGTTTCCTGCTCAGCAAAACTGATCAGGATACCAGTCACAAATGGTACATGGGCCATAGTACTTTGGCTGGTAATCTTATTTTGGTAAGCATCATTTGTTTTTGCTTTAACCACTTTTGGTGCTGAAGCAGCTCTGTGAAATTGAGCCATGGTGTCACAACAAAAATGATACCATAAAATAAGATTTAAGATAATTTTTCTTAAATCACTCCATGCAGTTAATGGTTGAAAGTAAACATAAAATGTTAATGAAAATGAAAATTATCTTGGATTTAACCTTCAATACCCTTCACATGACTAAGTGCTGCATAATCAACTGCAAACTAGTCAGATTTAAAATGCATGTAAACCTTAAGTGCAGTGGTGATAGTCAGGAACAAGATAAAGTACATAGTAATCCGAGAGCAATCTGCCTGCGATTCTACTTAAATTTGAAAATCCCTCTCTCCGGTGATGAAAAGCTGAGTAATGCTCTGCTAGGGTATTACGTTCCTTGTATCACTCATTACCACATGACACTGGAAAACATGTACGCATATAAATAAACAGCAAGTAAATATTACAGTGCCTGCGCTTTTTCTTCTTCTAACATTAAAACATGAAATGAGAACAGTTGTTGGCGCAAAATTACACTCCAGTACGTAGCACTTGTTAATGGCCGTGTTGTTGTATTGAATGTCTAGGCCTTGTCTGTTTTAATACACTTTGATTGCATAGTTTTCTTTCTGTCCATATGGTTGGGTTGTTTTTTGGTGTATATCGTCAATTTTGCCCTATGTTAATTTATTGTAATTTATGTAAAATATAAATATATTACTTTCTTCTTGGAAATAAATAATGTCGAGATTTGTTAACACTTTTTTAAGAATAATTAGACAAGAAGTTATTACAGAGACAAAAAACAAAAACTTCAAAACTATAGGTGCAAGAAAAACAGTTTGGCTTTGCTGTTGCTAATGCTAGGTGTATTTAGACGTCACTACTGTGTATTTAATACATACCTACTTGCTATGTCTATGTTCTAAAACCCTCTAGATTTATGTATATCAGATAACCCTTCGCACTAGGCAGAATATTTGTAATAAACCATTCTATTTCAACAATTATTTGGTTGATTGATTTTTGCCGGGTTGTTGCTATTTCCTAACCCCTGGGCATTCTGCGAAACCTGCAGACATTTGATGTTGCGTTTCTGTTTTTCGTTCCATATTTTCGTGTATACCCATAACAATGTTAATCAGTCAACAACAACAGGAACAATCACAATTTTACATTACAGATTTTCTTTGTGTGCTCATAAAGAAATTGTCAAACAAATAATTGAGATTCTTTGGTCAGAGACGAAGCCTGTGGCTGATATACCAAGAACAGTGATTGCTTTTGGTAATATATGCATATGATTTTCCTTTATAGACATTGTACATTGTCTGGTTAAAGGCGATGTACACCATCGGTTAAAAGCAGACACCCAGATACTGATGGTAGATTAGTGCCAACATCGTTGTCATATTCCCTCATGCTGATTATCATTTAACCAAAGGGGGACCAGACTAGTTTACAGCCAGCCTGGGTTTGGTTTTATGATATTATGATTTGGGATCTGAACAAGCTTGACAGTAAAAACATCCAGGGCCCAATTTCATAAAGCTGCTAAGCAGAAATTAGCGGGATACCAATCATCAATTGTACATGTGACATGGCAGTTTGGCTGGTAACCTTATTTTGGTAAGCACAATTTTTTTCTGCTTAAGCAGCTCTATGAAATTGGGCCTACATGTATGTTAATAGCCAAATTATACCAAAATAATAATTTGCAAACCATTGATGTACAAAACCTTTTAGACTGCCTGCACAAACAACCAACAATATTCATAAATTATTATTATTATTTGGAATGTAATCAAGTTTTGCAAATAAATATTAATGTCTTCAGAAACAGAGATAAGAGCAGTTGATTTTAAATGTTTTTTTTTAGTAAATGGCAAAAGAACAATAAGGTCACATTGTGATACATAGATGCTAATTCACATTATAATTTTTTTTCTTCAAATTAGCAACATGTTTGTTATATGTTAAAAACGAAGTTGTGTTAGTAAACTTGAGGTTTTCAGAGAAAGGGCAAAATAAATGATGATGACCTGTTTTTCACCCCTCATATTTGGGAGTTACATATTTTCACATTCAGCTAGCATTTCTCAGACAAATGTTGCAAGTTAGTTTGTTTGCCTTTTCCCCCAGGTAAAAACAAATGGTTTTTAGACTGAAAATAATGTGAATCATAAAGGCTTTAAATCAGTTTATATTAAATAATTAATTAATTGTTGATTAGCAATGTAGCACCGTTGTGTCGAAAATACGAGGTTATGAATTTGTTCACAATACTCTCACACTAGTGACAAACATTCCTTTCATTTAAACACCTAAATTGTTTGATTGATTTCTACAAAACATAACTTGTTTTTAGTTTGAGTACATTTGGAAAACAAAGTCTGTGCAAAAGATATAATTTAATAACCGGCAATTGATTTTGTAGCTTGTTAATGATAACTCCATGCACACACTTGCATTAGAACAATATCAAACTATTTCAGCATGCAAAATGGCCAAAATCAACAATGATGCTTTCTATGGCTAGATTGTTATTTTAAATTTTGATTTTTTTAATTGAATAAAAAACCAAATCCTGAAGCAATCTTGAATTGATTTCAGAAAGCGCTTGTCGGAAACCCTGTTTTACTCTTGCATGATTTGCATATTCACTCTATGGATCTAGCCGGTTCATACTTCCTGTGAGTGCGAATGCGAAGCGAATTTGACGTCACAACTCTGTTTTCGCTGCGATATTCGCAGTGAGTTAAGCACAACTCAACTGCTGCGAATTATCCGTTGCGAATTTGTGACAGCAACATTCGCTTCGCATTCGCAGGAAGTATGAACCGGGCTTTAGGGTTGTTTTATCACACAGAAACTCTCGTCTTTATGGTTTGATGTACTACTCAGATTGTCACACACACACACACATCACTCAATGGCTTTTAGTTAGTAACCACTTTTGAATCACATGTACATTGTACATGATTCTTCAACAATTGTTGTGACAATATTACAAGATTAGACTTGCAGCATTTCAGTTGTTATTCCTACTGTAAGAAATGAACAAGATTTGAGGTATTTTGTTATGATTAATCAGGATAAGCTAATTACTCATAATGAGCAATTAGCTTCTGCTATCGGATTGGCTCTAGCCCCTTTCACACCTAGACAAATTTCCCAGGAAAATCCCTGGGGAAATTCAGTTGGCCTTTCACACTTGAATTGCAAACTCTGACAAACTCCAGGGAAGACTCCCCCCTGCTTCAGAGTAGGGATAGAGCCGCTCAAGCAGGAAATATTGCTGCTTAGAATGAGCAGAATACCAGTTACAAATTGTATTTGTGACATGGTAGTTTGGCTGGTAACCTTATTCTGGTAAGGGGAATTTTGTTATGACGATTGGCATCAAGTTTAAAACAACCATGAGGTGGTGGTGGGGTTAAAATTCCCCAGGAATTCTCCTTGAGTTTTGTTTATTGTGAATTGGCTTGGTAGTGTGAAAAGCGCTTTTGTTTAGTTCCAAAATAAAAATACCGACAAAACTGTTCAGGATCCACAGCAGTTTGATTTGAAAGACAGTTTGATTATTTTATTAATCTTGAGGGGAATTTAAAGATCCTTCTCCTCGCTGACGTAAACCAAAAAGGAATTCATTTTAAAAACAAACAACCAATCGGCTCATAATTAATTCAATTCGAATGACATTAAAATTCATTCCTTTTGGTTTGCATGCGTCTCTCTAGTAAAAAAAAACACACCAACATTATTTTAAGAATTGTAAAATCAAGCAGATGTTTGCAAAGATTAGGAAACAAAAAGGAACAGAAATATGGCAAAGCTTGGCAAATTGGATTTTTGAAGAGTGAAAGGGAAATAATAATAGTTGTCCGTTTGACATAATGTACATTTTGTAATCAGTTGTAGTCTTGCAAACTGAAATTGGATGCATAAAAAAAACCCTTTTATTATGAGAAAAACAAAACAATTTTTTATTTTTTTTTTTAATTGTTACCGAGGCACATTCCCAAACCCTGTGACTTACAAACCGAATTGACTCCTGCAAGAATATCAGTTGCTTTTTACAAATTGATTTCTTTGAGTTTAAAAATGGTTTTTGAGTAATTGTTTACCAACTGCAATGTTTTCTAATAACACACCTAGTCTAATTAAAATATTATATTGTCAGTTAATAAATATATAGAATAATTAATTTTTCATAATGAATATTAACAGTTAAAACATTTCCAATTTCACCAAAACCAGTATCTACAATTCTACCCAGGAAAATTTTCTTGAAAGTTTCTAAAATTGAACGCAAATGTTCTCAAACTTTAAATGAGAACCAAAGCAAACTGGATGTGTCCTTACCTCTCAAATCTGGAAGTGATGGTTAGAAAAATGTAAAATCTGCGGTATTTCTTATTATTTGAAAAATTTATTTTGCTGTGAATTTTGTTTCTGTTGAGGTAAGGGTTCGCTGATTGCGTATTATGGATTTACTATTAACATTGCTTGTAGACAACACCAGAATGTCTGCCGGCAACATTCTGACGATAATGACGCTTGCCTGAGCGACTCTGCTGGTGGTATGCCTTGTTATGACGCTCGACCTTTGACCTACTTAGTGATCCCTTCTTTGTACGTTCCATAACCTCTGCCTCTTGGATGGCAGCCAAGTTCGGCGGGTTTTCCAAACCAACGCGAGCTGCCACTGCAGCTGCGCGGCGGGGTGGCTGCGTGTTGCGCACACGCAGATTACGTGACTTGGATTTCTTCACGATCTGATCAGTGTTTTGTTCGTGCTGACGCATTCTTCTTGATCTCATCGCCATGCCACTGCGTGGTCCATAAACAGACATACTAGGGTGTTCAATAAGGAGGTTCTCCATGGGACTGGTGGCAAGTTGATGCGGGGAGCTACCCCCGGCGGTGAAGCATGGAGGAGGGGTAACAAGCCAACTCTCCTCCATGTGATGTTGGCGGTTAGGAATCCCAAGAGGTTGGGTACCAGACTGGGCATCATTCAATGGTGACTCCCTGCTCCACTTGGGGCTATCTAATCATACAAAAATATCAAGAGCAAAATACTACTAAAGTGTTGACAAAATTTTATCAATGTTTATTTGGGGATCTGGGCCCAATTTCATGGCTGTGCTAACCGTCAAATTCGGCGCTTACGATCACCATTCTCTGCTTGCACATCAAGCGCTGAATTTCTGCTCCAGATGTGTAAGCGTAGGAAGCTTAGTAACATACATGGGGTATGCACGCGCAAATGGGCAAATCCCCCACTAACACGTGATATATGCTTGACGTGAGCACAATATTCCCTGCTTCCGCAAGCCCCGATAATTTGCTTATAATAAGCAGAGCCATGAAACTGGGCACAGGTTGGCTCTGTGGTTTCTACACCATGCCTTTCACCTCTGTGGACCCCAGTTTTAATCCTGCCTCTTATCTTAGCCTTGATTGTGTTTCAGTCCCTACCTGATTGTGTGGGTTTCCCCTATTTAGCTTTCCTCCCACATCTGAAACTGAACATTTCTTTATTATCATTTGCATAACTCATCCTGCACATAATATTGTATTGTTCTTCAATAAGACCATTCTTTGATTTCACCTTAAACCATCTTCATACTGCCTTTTGATCAAAATACAAATGTAGATCTTCCACTGTACAAATATCATATAAAAAGTCACACCATTTGTCCTTGCTTAATTAGGGTCATCATAATCAGCTGATCATAAATAATTCATTGAGCCTGTTAATTTAGTCAATCCGATTATGTCTCCTTTTTAATATGTAACATTAGCGGTTACAAACGAAGGTGAAATAGCACTGTGCAATAACCGACCCGCTGCATTATCCACCACCATTACTCATGCATCAAATGATTCAATTGGTAATAATCACATGCACGGGTAGTGAGACTAGGACTAAGTGGAGACCCATGCGGTGAACGTATAGGTGGTTAAATTAAAAACGGACTACAGTCAGCGCTCTATGGGCATCATGGGTAGTCAATGACCTTCTTAGCATTTCTAATCAATATGGAGGGAGAGTAGATTCAATATCCATTCATAAAGAGTTTTTAGCTTAAGTTGCAGGCTGTTATTTGGGGGGAAAATTAAAATGTTGAAATGCTACATATATATTGACTTGAATATTTGTCATTACCCGTTGTAAGAGACAATCTTTTCCATATTTATTCATAATGAGTTTTTATGTAACCCTTCAAGTTAGCTCTAGTTGCAGGCTGTGCACTGATAGAAAAGATTGTCTTAGACAATGGGTACTGAAAAATATTAAAGGTAATTTGTAGCATTTAGACATTTTCAGTTTGCTTTCAAATTTCTAATGTCTAACTCTTTGCATATTGATTATTAATATAACTTGAATGAATTAATTTGAACAGTGGGTGATGTATACTGTGGATAATCTAACACAAAATAAAATAAACTATCGTTTAGCGTCCTGACTTTTGATAAAAGGAGGCAGGCTCCAAAAATACTAAGCGGGCAGGGACGCTAAACATGTTTTGGGTTTTTTTTTCGCCTAAGGGTTTGGCAGGCAGGGGAAAGGCCTGGAATTTGATAGGGGCACCAAGGCCATGGCAAAAGGGTGCCTGATCCTGGCATAACTCAAGGTCTGTAACATTAAAGAGCAAACAGTTAGATAACCTACTGGTGACATCCACAAGTACCCAGTCGTCATCAGCATAGGTGAGCTGCATACTAGAGCTCGGTCTAGAGCCCTGCCCGCCATCCTCCGATGCTGATGGGTCTTCAGCACTGGCAGCACTGCCGAAGATGTACTCTGCCAGTCCGCTGAGCATACTCATGATGTTTCTAAACTGAAGTGGAGCTTAGAGACGGGACAGAGAGTCTCGGAAGCTGAGATGGATGAGACTGGGGGTGAACTCGAGGTGCACGGTCAACTGGAAGAGAATTGTTAAATGGATTGTGAGAATTATTCTTGTTTGATCATTTTAAAAGATAAGATGCGTAATGATCCAGAAACTGCATGCCTACGCATAAATTACTGAAAATATGCTAATCACTGACGATAACAACTGTATTTACTACGAGGCAGAGCACATTTTCTTTCTGAAGACAGCAATTAAAAAAATATTTGTGTTGGTTATTTACTCTAATTGCGTCTCTTCTGTCAAGGTTGGATTAGCTTAATGGTTACAACTCGGGGGAGTCAGGGCCTGATACTTCAATGAGGAAACAAAGGCCATTGCCTCCATGTCTCATTGCCTAAATGAGTATCTGTGAAGGCAGAGATTGATATAGCTTGGTGTGCTACATACTTGCATGGCAGCATGGGCCCAAATTCATAGCGCTACGGTACTACCTAATGGTAAGCAAATTTGCGTGCTAACTATAGAAAAATCATTTGCTGAAGTGTAAGTGCATTTCACAGGTTGGCAAAAATTTGACAAATAGCTTAAGTGTTCTCTGGTGATCTGCATTGTTATGTCACTCATTTATTTTCATACAGTAAGCACCGGAAGGTTAGCATGGGTTTCGTGTGCTTGATGAGGTTAGCAGCGCAATAAAATTAAAGCTTCCATTTTAAATGGTCGCGCAGTAAGCACGTAAAATGAGCTATGAAATTTGCCCCGGGGCTGTACTCACCAGGGAACTGAAATGGTTTAATTAAGAAATGAAATGAATGGCTCAGTCACCAGGGGAACTGTTCAAACGCAATGAAAAGAAGCTATTACTTATTTATCAAATTTGTAATGATGACATTGTACTTATATTGCTGTAATCGGTAAACATTTCTCTAATCATGCTTTATTAATGGAATGTGTGTCAGCTGGTATGGTAATTTGTCCATGAAGGTACATTTACGTAGCTAGATCGTCAAGGCCAGAATTGAAAGCACATAGATTATCATCACAATGCACTATAAAGTTATTTACTAGCCTTGTAAGTTGTAGTAAGCAAGAAAATGTAATGTGCATGAGGCCCAATTTCCTAAAGCTGTTAAGCAGAAAATACAGATTTTCTTTGCTAAGCACAAAATGATTTGGAGCACCACTTACAACAATGTAAACTTCATGGAATTTTGGCTGATAACCAGTTTCTGTTAGAAAGCAACGTGTTCTTATGCTTAGCAAGTTGTTATGCTTACAGGTGTTTTTTTTCATGAAGTTGTGCCCTGCTAGCCAAACATCATTGCTTAGTATTGAAGTGTATGTATGCAATTAGGGCAGAATTGTGTACATGTAAGCACTGAATCCTTGCTTACATTGTGAAGTGTCACTGAGGAATGGGCGGGGCATACTCAAACAAGATGGAATTTATTGAGCTCTCCATTGTAAAGGTCATTGGGTCATTATTATGTGTGCAGTGTTGATTCTCAAACCACCCCCTACCTGCAGGATCCTCAATACTCTGATCATAGAAATGACTCTGATGGTAAGCCATTGGTAAACAAGTACAGACTTGAATATCACACCCAGCAGTGTTGTAATAGCATGGAGGAAGAGTAGTAAACAACAATGGAGCTGCCAGAATGGAAACAGAATGGAATCCCAGACTGCAGATCCCAGTCAATAACCCTGACAAGTCTGATCAGCTGACTGTAATCCCAGATAACTCTTAAGCCAATGGAGTGACAATTGTATTTGTTTTAAAAATGACCGCTGTGGTATGGGATATGATCTGTCAAAATACACACTGTCTAGCAGATAGCAGTAGCGGTTTCCAGACTCATGATTATTCATGATGTAAAATAGCCTTGTTGAGTAAACATGACATGATAGATAGTAGATAGCAGTAGCAGTTTACAGACTCATGTTTATTCATGATGTATTATAATAGCCTTGTTGAATTAACATGATATGACATGATTCTGTCAAAGTAAATACTAAACTTATCAAACTACCAACTACTGAACATACACAATAATGACAACCAAACTAGGGTTGTTTACTCAAGGACCCCAGAGACCTTGATTTGTTGCTAGGCCATGTCCCTTGACAACTCAACTTGTAGCTTTGTACACTGACTGTTTTCCTTCGTGTTTAACTGAAGGACTAAATAGTTATTGTGAAAAGTTTCAAGTACTGTACTTGGAGGCCTAAAAGACTGGCATTGTTGGCATTATGCCATTCACCTACTTGTATCTATAGTGAACTTTGTAACTTCTACAAAGGCTACAAAGGGGAAATGGCCAACAATGTTTTAAGTTTTTCTATTATTATGACCCTTGCATCATTATTGTAAAAGTAACACATAGGCCTACTTAATGGCCTGACGTTTTGACCCTAGCAGAGTCTTTCTCAAAGGCAAAGTGGACCAATCAGCAGCAAATTTGTATCCTGGGTATCAGATATGTAACACAGCCTGAATGTAAATAATATCGATGACAGGCAACAGATAGTATTCAATTACTAGCTTACGCAATCATAATGAAGAAATGAAACAGTAATATTTTAGAAAATATTTGTATGTTGACATTTGTTTAGGGAAGAAAGAGATGTAGCACATATGTTGCTAAATACTTTCTACACTATTTTGACTTAAGAGTAACAACATGTCAGACTAGCATTGGAAGTTTATCAAATGTAGTATTCAACCTGGTGAGAGAATGAAGTCTTATTTGCCAACATTACCATTATGCCTTATCTTTGTTCAAATAGAGTAAGAACCCCAACGCCAGATTTCACAAAACTTTACGCAACTGCACAAGTCAACTCGCGCAAGATTTCTTGTGGAGTGGTGCGAAACTTAAGTAATAGTGTTACGTAAGAAAGTGGTTGCCAGTACCTAACAGTTCTTGAAATCAGTGCAGGGATAGCAATAAGCAAGTGTTAGAAAATGCTGTAACTTGATTCATAGACAGTATTAAGCCTTCCCAGAAGTGCCATCTTCTCTAAATTTACCCCCCACTGTACCTTATCTTGATGCATAGAGAGTAAACCAATTGCAAGTAGGATCATTAACCAGTGTTAGACCTTACACTAATTTTTGAAACTATAATTGAAGATTGTTCATTTCAGACATGGGTACACAATCCCTAGACCCAATTTTAAGAGCTACCTACAATCCATTTTATATAAACAAAAATTGACCTATATTTCAGCTACTCATAGTGAAAATATCTGACAGCTTTTCAGATGTTATCAGTTTTATTTAAGCATAAGCCATGCAGGCAGGAAGGAGTCTTACACAGTTGAAGGGTGTTTGAGCGTTAATTTTTTTAAATATCATTGCAGTGCAACGTATGTAAATTAACAAAAGGTCGCGTGATGTCAAATGACAAGCTATGGCTCACAGGAACAGATACTTAACCTCAATGTCGGGGCGTGTGTACCTCAATGTCGGGGTGTGTACACACGATCATAATGAAATCAGGGGAATAATTAGCAAAACATTAAATGCTGCAGTAAATTTATGAAGCAATGCACAAACACACCCATACAGACTCATTATTGAAAATCAGAACAGTTTAAAACCTAAATAACCCAGAACAAATTTGATTTTTCAAATTGTTTGATTCATTTTATATAAAAAAAGGAGATGCAATTAAGAACAATACTTTTACAGCTGAAAGAAAAATACTTTAAGAAATGGATGACATCGTCAATGTTTAATTTTTGTACAAGAATTTTTTATAAATTGTTTTGTTTGAGACAGTTATTGTTAAGTTTCTGATACAAACTGTATAGTACATTCACCGTTGTCATGCAAATGACATGCACATCACAATCACATGCACACATCGTGTAATGTAGTTTCCCGACTCAAAGGTATGTTTGATTGAATGTAGGGTCAACAACTCAATATTTGTTTGTTTGTCAACAAATTGCTGATTTATTTGGGTTGCTGATTTGTATGTAGGTAAAATTATCAAGAAAGTAAGTGGGTGAAAGTACAAGGTACGGATGCTTGGTAAAATATCATACATTGTACTATAATTTATGGGTCACGACTGATTATTTAGTGACATACAATTTTAATAAATTTGCATTTGTAACATTTTGTTCATTCAAACTTTTAAGATTCGTATCGATGTGAAAATATTTTTGAGTAATTATATTTATTTCAACAAATCAAAAAGCCATGTATGTAGACAATTTTACAATTGTCTACACAGTTAGTTATAGTAATTTTACAATGTCAATATACTATTCCACTAATAATAAAGTGATAATTCCAGCCAAATCTTTTGCAATTACATCTCAAAAATATTAAGTATCAATACCTACAAAAAATCAAGTGATCTTGATTGTTTATTTTATTATTTTGTTTCATATTTTTTTATCTAATTATAATAATAATATTCATAATATTATATATATTAATAATAATATCAGAATTTATTATCTTGAGAAAAATCCAAGAATATAAGTCCCTTTTAATGCATGTTAATTCAAGAGATAGGGTCGACAAGAATTGTATAATTTTAAAGCAATTGACAACTATGCACTGCGACGGCCGGCACACACAAACACAGCAAGAGCAGTTGCCTGGCAAACTGCCGGTTCGGTCCCCGCCCATCTTCGGAGCTCTCGGCAAAATGAAAATGTCAACCGAGTCCGGAAAAAAGGATCATTACAAAATACGCCACAATCAAAACATCCTGTTAATTTCTTACCTTTAATCTATGACTCAGTCTTTCTCCGATGGTTTAATATTATTAATTGAGTAATGCAGTAAGTAGAGACACTTCGGTGAGTATAAAAATTCGTTAAAAATGGCGCAATGTTGTGCAAGGATTCCTTGTTCGGTTTATTTCGATTGGTTTGTTGACAACAAGCGACCAGCTGATTTGTGTGTGACGTTTTCAAGGCTGTTTCCATATTTGGCTCATTTGTAAACAAATTGGGCGATACCAAGATTTGTTTAGGTAAGCTTAATTGTGTTGACAGTTTGATGCAAGAAACTCCATATCCATTATTTACTATCGACAAAATAGCGCCATCTCAGTGATTTACACTGTGCCCAGTTGTAGTATTTTAAATATAAATCAACAGTTTTTGCGTGTTTCTGTTTTGTATTCGGCAATATGAAAATAAACATTAAAATGCAACACCCCTAAATAAAAGTAGAGAATGGTACAGCCATAACAACTAGCACGTGATGTAGTGCGTGATCACGCATTCAATGGGCGCAAGGCTGTTGACAGTCTACTACCTGTCATTTGGGGGCAAAGTTCCATTGTGAGCTTCAATTCCCACCTCAAATTTGTCTTTACAAAAGCAAACTTTCAGGTTTTTATTCGTCGTGGAAGGTTTTCAAACTATTTAATGTTACAGGACGAAATATTTGCAGAGAATGATGCATGCATTTTGTAAAAATAGCCGCAACCGATTTCAGTGACTAGGCAAACGAGCGTATTTTTAGACTAATGAATATTCACGTTTTCATTACTGACATCCTGATTGGTTACAGGAATGAATATGTAATATGCCTCGTTGGCATTATTTTTTTTTGAGTGCGTGTGAGCCGCGTGACCTCAATAATCTCTCTGATGGAATCGTTGTCACAAACAACCGGGGGCGCCCTCTCGAAAACTGTGACCCGGAAGCAAAAGGCAAAGACATTTCGCCATGCCTAGATTTCCACGTCAACGATTTTGTGTCATGCCCGCTAGGAGTGCAAAACGTCCGTAGAAAAGTTATTTCGAGGGGGTTTTCGTGACTGAAGTAACCGCCGTTATTGTTTTTGAAGTTTGGGGACAAAATCAGGTAAATTTTGTATGATG
Source organism: Asterias rubens (assembly GCF_902459465.1). Lineage (NCBI taxonomy): Eukaryota > Metazoa > Echinodermata > Asteroidea > Forcipulatida > Asteriidae > Asterias > Asterias rubens. The sequence goes on from NC_047065.1 coordinate 1,662,414, forward strand.
TCACTTTATTTTTGTCATGTTTACGACTACGTTGTAAAATTTATAATAAATATTTATTTTTGAGGATTGTATTTGTAATTGTATCAATCATGTTTCACTGTTCTGTTTGTACAATTTTAACATCTGAATTGCTATGCAAATGCTGCAGGGTACGGCTAATACGAGATGACGAAATGCATTTATTTGCTGTTAATACTTTGTGAATACTTTAGTAAATGATGAATCATTCATACAGCAAAGACAGAGCTTTTTGTAATTTAAACGACTAAATAATTTAATACATGATAGTTTTGTTTACAATGTTAACTTATTTTTAAAGTTGTTTATAATATTATAATTGTCAACTTTCTTTCTCTATCAATGATCATGGGACCTAGATCCAGAAACTGGGGCGCTGTACTCCATCTTTCGAAATTTTGACTTTATCGGAGTACGCCCGATAGTGTCAAAATTTCAAAAAAAGGAGTACAGCCCCCCAGTTACTGGACTTGGTCTAGCTTTATTATGTATACGTCAAGAAAAATATAAAGTAGATTTCTGCACTGCACCGAGGAAAAAGAAAAAGACGTTAAAATCAATCACCATCATCAGTACTATGGTACTGAAGGATTGGAAATACAACAAATATTTAATTTTCATAAAAAATGGTGGACCACAAAACTTTCACACACACCACACCAAATTGTGTCAAGCGACATTCAAATGTTTTGACTGGGGTGAATTTCACAAAGAGTTAGGACTAGTCCTAACTTAGAACTAGTCCTAAGAGATATCAAAAATGTACAGCTATACCTAAGTTAGGACTAGTAACTCAAGATAAGACTAGTCCTAACTCTTTGTGAAATCCACCAAAGATCTCCTAGGACGAGTCCTAAGTTAGGACTAGTCCTAACTCTTTATGAAATCGACCCAAGGACTATAAAGCTTAGTTCATACTTCATGCAAAGTGAATTTTGATGTCACAGCTCTGTTTTTCGCGGAGTTGAGCACAGTTCAACTGATTGCAAATGATTCGATGTCAATTTGTGTCATCAAAATCCGTATTGTATTAACAAAAAGTATGAACCGGGCTTTAAGGTTGTTGTAATAACCTTTCTGTATAATTCTGTATCCATCAATTCCTTTTAAGATATTTTTCTGACATCCCCAGTGCTAAGTGGCTTCTTATCCATATTGCTACCCGACGTCTTGAGAGAAGACTACATAATGCCTGTATCACCAGAGGAGCTTGTCAGACTCCTGGCACTTTTGGCCCAGGAGGAGAACCTAAAAGTGACTGTAAAGGAGACTATGAAAGGCGGAGCCATGGCTGGTGCTGGAGCTGTGATTGGTGGATTCTGTGGGGGCCCAGTTGGAATTGCAGTTGGTGAGTAAAAACTACTTGTAAAGCCTAGTTCATACTTTCTGCAAATGCAATTTTGCAATACGATTTTTGACGACACAAATTCGCAACGAATAATTTGCATCAGTTGACTTAAAGCTTGCTCAACATTACATTGTTTGTGTCTTAAGTGTTGCTGTTGTTTTGTTTTCTCATATGATTTTGTATTTGTGTTGCTTTGCCATGCTTGCCCATGCTTGTTTTTGTTGTATTATTTTATGAGAATTTGACACTTTTGTTGTAATTTTGTTAAGCATGATTGTTGTTGCACACAATGAGGCAGTATCAGGAAGATCGCTCCTACATGTAAATATACCTATGTTGTCTAATTATGTATCATGTAGACCTGGAACTCACTGGAACTCACTGCTTCTGGCATTGTGTGGCCTAATCAGCCCAGTCTTAAAAATCAAACTTAATGAATTGCTTATTAACATGCCCCTGCTCCAAATTGTTAAACTCTAGCTTAAGCTCGCTTAAATACCACTGTAGCTTCTTGTTCAGTTTAGTAGGGGAAATAAATAATATTGAAATCAGAACAGGAAATTGCCTCTGTGGCTGCCATCTTCAAATGACTTTTCTTTTGGCTGTCTCTATCGTTGAAACTCCTTAGTGTTAAAGATCAGTTCTTGAATGCATTGCTGGCATGTAGTTGCCATGGCAATGGTATTGGTATATGGTTTCCATGGCAACAGCTGCAACAACCCGTTCTGCATTTTATCCTGGATGGTGCTGGAGTCATCAGGCTAAGAGAACCATTTACACTTCAAATCAACTCTTGGGAATGCACTTTTGTTTCACTGTGTCTTGCTATTGATCTTCATGTCGTGGTGTCTGTGACAATGGAGTCTGTAAACTTGTATTAACCTTTTTGAGATATGGTGGACATTATAGGAGTGCACTGTTTGGTTTACCAAAACCTAATATTTATCAAAGTATTGTGTCCACAATACTTTTGGGGGGTTGCATAAGCAATCTCTTGTACATGTTCATGCAATTATGGTCTTCAATGGTCTATTGACCAAAAACAAGGAGAAACACCCAAGGGCCAGTCAAATTCTCTTCAAGTGGTCAAGTTGGCGTTTAAAAAGTAGCTCCAGGCATGATATTATTCCTACTCTAGTCTGAACCAAACTGTGATTAATAAGCCTGAAATGTGTCACACACGTAGGTCGCCCTTTCACTAGACGAGTTGCTCCTACTTTTTTCGAAAGACCAAGTGCCATGCCTGTAATAAACCTAATGGGCCTGGACTAATGTGGACACCTGTGGTTACTGGTCTAACTCCAACAGGCCAGTCTACTAAAAAAGGGCAACCTTTCACTTCATATATATGAATTGATGACCTTCATTTACTGTATTTCAAATGGCTTATTATTTTGTTGTCTGTGTGCACCGCATATCACTGTAGGCTTCATTGGTTCTTTTGAGAGACAATGACTGCATGGTTAGTGTATTCCTATTTTGTTTAATTTTTTTAACTTTTTTTATTTATTTTTTTATTTTTTATTTAAGCTGTCCATTGGCCATACTGTAGCAATTTGATTTAAATTTTGTAACTTTTTGCATTGTTAGTTTGGATTGTTACCTACTGTAACTTGTTATATCAGAATAAAATGTTTGATACATAATTGGGAAACTACCAGTGAACGGAAACCTGACTATCTTTAGACGACCTCTAACAGGCATGCAACTCTCCCGCGTTTCATGTAAAATAAGCCTAGTACATGCAAAAAATGCACCTAAGAGCATAATAAACCTTAACATTTTCTAGGGTACCATTGTGGGTATCATGTCCCGTGGTGTTTCGGCTGCCTCGCTCCGCACCTGCGTTGTGCCTTTGAAAATTTTCCTCTTTTTTTTCAACGGGCAGTTGCATGCCTGCTCTAAAGATTTTAACGTAAAGTTTGATCTTTCTCAGGTGGTACTCTGGGCAGTATAGCTGGTGCCATCATGACTAGTGGGAAATTTAAATCCGTGCCAGAAATACTTTGTGAAATGGATCCCGTGACTAGAAATCAACTCTTCGAGCACTTCCAAAATGTCATCACAGGGTTTGGAACCCATGATGTTGTGACGCTTACTCGCTTGGTGATGGGGGACCCGATTGCTCGGATACAGGCTTTGAATGGATTGAAAAACTTCTTTTTGACCACTTTGAAGATGGATGTGACGAGTTGAGACACTAGGACTTGCCGTTTTTGCCTTAATAGTCCTCTGGCCAAACTCCGATTGGAAAACATTGGGACAAGAACAAATTCCTCTAGATGTTTCCCGACCGACTCAGGGAATGATTTCATCAAGCAATTTTGCATAGCAGGAAATTTAGACTGAACTTATTGCTGATATTGAGTAGCAAATTCTGATTTTTGAGTAGCAACCGGTACATTTTGTGTAGCATTTTGCTATATACAAGGGAAATTGTTCATCGAGGCTCTCTAGTAGCTCTCAAAGTGTGTGTTCATAGCTTTCCGAAGTCATGTAGACCAATACCTGCATAACTTGTTCATTGCTTTGTATTAAATTTTAGAATGAATGACAATGTTGAATTGAAAAGCCAGTGAAAGAGCCTGCGGACTGGTGAATGAAGGAGCTGGTAGAGATCCAGCTGGCAAGTCAATGAAACGCTGAGAACAAACTCAGGAATCTCTACCTCTTTTGTTTGTACAGGGATTCATAGTTTGACGCAGACACTCAACTTAAAAATGCACTCACCTTTAGAGGGTTTGGGTATTTTTCTTACAATACAAATTACAAACATTTTACATTTAACTTGCCTGGTTTAAAGATAATGATGGAAGAAGGCTTCCCCGAAAATATTTCTTGTTGAGGTGGTGTAGTTTTTGAGAAGTGAGTTAACAAAATTAACAAAAATAATTGTACTGTTTATGCCAAGTGTGTGATGACTAACATTATTGGTGCTTTAGCAATGAGATGGATCTCTTCTTCCACCGCAGTTATCTGTAAAAAATAATCATGCTTTGTGTTGCAAACATTGTGGAATGCTACTGTCAGTACCCAGTTTACGCAAACAGAATTTGGCTGTGACAAGACTTATTATTTAAACTTAATACAGTACTATTAATTAAGAAAAATGTTATGCACAAATACTGTTATGTATTAATTAAGGAAACAGTGTATTCACTGTGGGGTAATGAGCCAGACTGGGTTGGTGGCAAGTGGTTGTTAGCGGACAGAGCCAAAGGCGAGGTCCATTTATTTATTTAAAAATAATAATACACAGTTTTTACATAGCGATTTATCTCAAAGGATTGGGAATCTCAAAGTGCTCTAAAGATGAGTGAGTTCGTTCAGCTTCCCTGGGTCTACCCCGCGGTGCTCACTCGGGTAAGCCCCTGACAAGAGCTAAACGAACGATCACTCACCGCTCTTGTGGTGATGTCATGCACCTGGGGCCAGCCCCAAGTGACCAACTCCACAAGCAGGGCACTTGGGGCTGACCTGGGTGACCCCCTGGAATGACGTCAAAGCTATTCGAACGTACCGGGTGCAGACCGTGGTCGACCCAGGGAAGCTAAACGAACGCACCCTTAGTCTCAGGAGTACTCCAGTCGCATACAAACAAGATGAAATATTAAAGAGACACCTGGTGAAATTTACTCTGTTTGGTAAACCTAAATTCACTGTCCTTAGCTACCTTCGGTGCTTTTTAACAGCACTGTGAAATTGGCCCAGTTCACAGAAACAATCTATATGACCATAGCCAGAGCCAATAACACTTGATAAGGACAAAGCCTTATATATGTATTGTGATTAAATTGTATTAGGATTTCTTCTGTGCCCAATTTCATAAAGCCTGTAAGCACAAACAAATGTTCTAAGCACAGACAAATCTTGCTTAGCAGAAATTGGGTAATAGCCAAAGCCAAAATTTCATGGAGTTCACATTGTTGGAAGTGGTGCCCCACTCAATGTTTGCTTTGCAAAGATTTTTGCAAAAACCAATTCTTTGTGCAAAAAAACCCAAACAGCTCTATGAAATTGGGCCCAGTTGACCAAGTGGAGGATTTAGAATGATTTAGGTTGACGTTGACAGGTCGGATATTTACTGTGCTTATCACAGGGTCAGGCACTTCAATCTTTAGAGTCTAAACAACTTGGTCTGGAGTAGCATAGGAGAATAGGATGATGGAATGTGCACATCAGTGAGATGTCCTTGTCTTTTTGGCCTTGTCTATGATGTCTTTGTTATGTCCAATTGTTCCACTGTGTCATGTTTGTCAGACAAGTGTCATCTTTAAACCATCTTACCAGCTTAACAAACATGTTTTAAAAACTCACATTGCCACTTCAACTCATTGGTTTTAATACTAATGTGTTTGTTACTGTGTTATCAGGCAGAATTTGTAATTTTGGAACTTGACAAATTGCCAAAACATAATAAGTACTAATTAAAGCTCTTGAAAGTTATTTGCATTCCTTTATTTTTCACTTAATTCTAGCAAGTAGTTATTGTATATATTGATATATAAAACTGTGCAAGTCGTTTCAAATAATAAAAATAATAATTGTTTGGAAGAGAATTTCACTGTCATTTTGGATTTTTTTGTTTGTTTTCGAATCTTACCTTGTCACAGGAGGTACGTTAGGTGGGATGATGGCGCGATGGAAGTACAAAGGAAACAATCGACCCCTCACAGACGTCCTCCCCGAAATGACGAAAGAACAACGAGATCAACTGCATGAACAGTGTCAACCGGTACTCCGCGATTACATCGACGATGACTTCATCTCGATGAGTCGGTTGATGAATAACGACGGGGAATTCCGAGAGAGATTGGTGCAGAGTCTTAAGACATTCGTCACCGAGACGATGAAACTTCAATTATGTGTGGAACTGCTCACAAGAGGCAAAGCAGAATGACACTTATTTTTCATTTTTCGTCCTCCTTTTATTTTAACAAGAGGTTGTTTTTTGTTTTGAAAGTGCTTTGGAAGGATGGCTCTAGTTCCGGGGTCAATTTCACAAAGAGTCAGGACAAGTCCTATCTCTAGGACTGGTCTTAGGAGATATTAAAAATTTACGGCTAGTCCTACATAAGTTCTAGGAGGACTAACTAGGAGGTCCAAACTCGATATAAGACTGGTCTTAACTCTCTTTGAAACCCGCCCCCGCCCTTGATTTCATAAAACTGTTAAATATTATTCAAATAATGACTGTTGGGGGGGGGTGCAATGGTGAGAATATTTTCATGTGTTAAAAGATGGAGTTGTACATCTGTCAACAAATGAAAACATTCTCTCCATTGCAGGAATGCAAAACATTCATTATTTGGTTTAGGATAATGCCCGAGGTAAGCGCCATTTTTTCTCCCACAAATGGCACGTACACCGAGGGCATGATGCGACTTAACTTCCAGCTATGATGACATGCTATACTGTTACAGCGCTCCATTATTTTGCACGAATGGTATGATATTGTTAAAAGGTGGCCATCGCGCCATTCGTGCAAAATAATGGAGCGATAGAACAACATAGCATGACATCATAGGTAGAGGTTAACTTTATATAACATCCAGGTAGGTCTTTGGAGAAACAGTCGACAAAAGTGTACAAGATTGTATATTTGCATCCACTACGAGGACCTTTTATACTACTAGATATAATGCATGTATGCGCATGGTGTTGCCTAGCTCGCAATACAAAGAAGAAAAAAAAAGGAGAGGCTGAAAATGCACTTTGAATAGTACTTAACTAGAAGTAACAAAAATAATGCCAGTATTCTACAAAGCAAGAAGCTTTGTTAGAGAGTTTATGAGCTTTAGCAGTTTTATGAAACAGGGCCTATATTGTAATTTTTAAAAGCAACAAACACACTGCCTTTTTATGACTTTGTGTGTGCCATGTCTCCACTGATCAGCGTTGATTGACTTTGTAGTTGAATGAAAAGAGCCCAAGTAAATCAAGGCTTCGATCACAAAAAAGTTCTATTTAAATTTAACATTAACTTCAACATGTAAAGATTATAGATCATTAACAAACTAATTAATATATCAACTCATTTGCATAATTTTGTCTTCTTATAAAACACACAAAATCGTAATTTTGGAGAACTGACTGATTTCTGGGACATTTTGGGGGAATATGGTTTTGTAAATTCATTTGATCACAAGATATATTTTCACGCCATTTCTGTTGAACCTTTCCATGATTATTTAATTGTTGAAGACCGTGAGTGGCTTTGAGGTACAGTTTACTGCAGCATAACAACCAAAGATTTTAGAGCGCCGCAAGGCACAAGATGCGGAACTCGGGCTGAAATGTGAAATCCCACTGGACGCCATTTCGGCAAGTAACTCTTTTGATACAACAGTAGATCAGTGCAGATCAGTGCAGACAATGACCATTCCTATCAATGGGAAACAAAACATCCACTTGCTGAAATGGCGCCCATGCGTATTTCACGTTCCAACAATAGATAAAGCTTCAGTTCCGCATCTTGCGCCTTGCATCACTCTATAATCTTTGATAACAACTAACTGCCATACTACAAGTCACTCCTCTAGTATTTAAGCGCTTTGTGTGCTGCTATTTTTATTTTACTTAAGGAAGTGTTTTTACAAAACAAAATGTTGTCATAATCTTACAATTTGATAATGTTACGGTTTATGTGTCTCAAATTTGTCAAATTTAATTTTTGTTGTGCTGGAAGTTTTTCTTTTTGGTATAAAGAGCAGGGTAAATTACAATTGAGACCAGCAGAAGTTTGCAGATTTTCAAACTTTAATACTAAAAGTGAAAATTGTGATTTTTTAAATTTTGCAACCTGTTTTGTTATTTTGTTTGTAAGTTTTTGATTGCATCCAAGAAATTTGAATCTCAAGATTCCACTGAACAATCTTCTCTAATTGCCTGTTAAGAGAAAATTCTAAATTTTCTTTTAAAAAACAACATCAACTTTTAACTTAAACCATGTACCCTCCCTTTTTTGGACCGCCTCATTAGTTTTCACTCTAGAACCTATCCAATTGCATGCAAACTAGATTTAAAACAAATGTTTTGGGTTCAAAATATGGGGGATAAGTAAATTTATTCCATCCAAGTGCCTTAAGTAGTGCTAAATGTGTTGTTTTTGACAAAGTGTTTCCATTTGGGGATTATTGATACCCTCAAAGGAATAAAAGGTTCCAATTAAGTAGAAGAATATACTTTAATTGGGGTAGTTTAATGGGACAAAACCAAAAAATAAGAACGACTTGGTGCCACAAGTACAAATGTATCTTGCCGAATACTTAATGTAGTGAAGACTCATACTTTTTTTATTTTTTTCAGTATGATTTTCTTTGTTTGTTTGTTTGTTTGTTTGTTTTATTTTCGGGGAAAGGAACGACCATCAGTAATATTTGTGAGGCAATATTTGCAGATTGCAGATCAGAAATTTGTTGAATCTTCTCTTTTCTTTTGTTTTTCTTCCAGGTTGTGGGTTTGGTAGATTTTGGTGATTTATTTTCCATTTCAGCTATTCTTAGTTATTTTTGAGATTTACATTGTAAGGAAACATGTTCAGACACACGTGAAACTTTTCACCGATTTCCTGAACTTTTTGTCAATAGATGTAATTCCTGCCAAACTAAAATAAAATTTAATAGGCAGGTTGGAAACTGGTTTTATTTTTCTACAAAACTCCTTTTGGCTGTTGCACCATTCCAATGATAGGTTTATAATAGGATTACTTAAAACATAGAACATAGGGGTGTCGGAACATAGGGGAGTCGGACTGTGGAGTAGTCACCCTTAATTTTATAAACATTGATATACTTGTGTTTACCCTTCTTTTACCAAAAGAAAAGGTCTCAATTCGTAAAATGTAAAAAAGATGGTCACAAATCAAACTCTATAAATTGACAAAGTAAAAACCAACTTGTAATTATCTATTTTTGAAACTTTAACAGAACTATAAATTTAGTGTTTAGATTACTAATGTAGTTGTAGATTATTAAGTAGGCCAATTTCATTTCAGTTAAGTTTTCTTATACTTGTATGAAATTATTTGGAAAATTGCTTAAGTCGTACAGATAGTGTAGTTTTGTGTTTTTGTTTCCAACTTTTGTTTGTTTTATAAATGTATTCATATAATATTCAAATAAAGAGCAATTTTGTAATCAAAGTTGTGTTCTTGTTTGTTCGTTTTATGTAAGTTGTCACTTCTTGTCTTGGGAATGGAAAAGACACTCATGGGTGAGTGGGGGTGGGGTGGGGGGGGGGGGCGGGGGGGGGGGGGGGGGGAGGTTGGAGAGTGGGAAGACCAGGTTAAAGATGAGCAGCAAACCTCAACTTATCTGCTTTCATTATCCAGTTTTTTAAATACCACCCACAACAAAGCAATTTTCTTTGTTTAGAGTTTGTTATAGGTCAGAAATTGCAAAATAAGTTAATGAATAAACAGATATGGGCTGAAAAGGGAATATGAAAATATATTTTGTTGAGCACCTTTAAATCACATAAATAAAAAAATCGGACTATTAGCTATTACAGAGCTCCTCTGAAATCACTGACATGTATTCAGTTTGAATTTAACTTACTTTTATAAACCCTGTATCATGGGAAAAGGGAAAAAAATCCCTAAATTTTCCTTTCTAAGCGATTATAGACTTTTCCTTTAATATCTCCTAGTCATCACGTGACTGACCCCGTTTCGCCGCAGGTGGCGCAATGTTTTGATCATGTGACTCGTCCATTCACCAAAATGGAAGATGGCGGCGCCCATGTGGCAATTTTTTGTTATTGCCATATGGCTCAAAATAAACATTTTTATGTCAGTTAACAATGCTGAGTCTCTTGACATGAGTCAGGGGTAGGTATAAATCTTTAATATTAGATACTAAAATGTTCACATATTGTAGAAGTTTTTGCAAAATTATCGATAAAATTAGTTCAGTGCTGCACGCCCAGTTTCCGGACAGTATTGCCCGTATATTTTTTTCCGGGTACCGGCTTCCGGTCACTTCGGTACCAAACTCAGCACCTTGCAAACTCAGCAACCACAACAAAGCCGGCACATACAAACTCGGCACATACAAACTCGGCACCCAGTTGAAAATGTTTTACTTTTTTGAGGTCAAAAATAGGCCGGTTCGGAGTTTGTAGGCCTATGGACATGGTAAATGGTGCCTACATTCTTTTCTTGGTGTCGAGTGGGTGCTGAGTTTGCAAGGTGCCAATAAATAATGCAAGGTGCCGAGTTTGCGAGGTGCCGAAGTGTCCTGTAAGTGTATTCGTTTTTTTTTCCATACTATAAATATAGCCAAACCAACGGGATGGCCAAAAACCAAATCAAATAAATGAGCCTGCCACAACCAATATTTCCAAAGTCAAATCAAGTCACGAGTCAACTCTGCAGTTGAGTGCCTGTGATGATGATGATGTAGGGAGAATGAAAACATAAAATGGATTTTTTTTAAAAAGATAATTTAGTTAGGCCGTGTCTTAAACAGCGACTTGCCTTGGGCTACTGCTCCGGCTTGATCAGCGCATCTGATCTGTATTGAAGAATACTGAATAGACAAATGCGAGCAATGTACCGTAGCTGTAGCGGAGGTCTTTGTTTTGAGACAAAGTTTTGAAACGATTCAGGACAAACCTAATGAAAGCGCTTTTTTATTTAATAAAACCTAGGCCCTACAATGAAAATTAATAGGCCTATTGAATATTTTTGTCAAAAGTATGTAATTTTATTAAGGAGATAACTTATGTAATTATTTTTTAATTTTTAGTGTATAGACAAGAAGCCTGTAGTCTGTACAGCCTCTTTTCCAGCTGTTTGTGTCGCTACCTGCAGCGTAATGATACACTTTCTCGTGGGAGCTGTTCTAAGTACACAGAGTTTCGTTGGGGCACTAGTACGACTGCAGATATTAGAACATCTTTTAAAGGAATATACCCCAGTTACTGGGTCTAGTATTTGTATTAGGTTTCTTTAAGTTGAATTTTCAGTTAGACTTTGAACGACTATATTCATTTGATTAGGCAGTGGTGCACAATCTTTTTTGAAAAATTATTTTGAAGAAAGCGTCCCTCAACCGTTCTCTTATTTCAGAGTGGTCCAGGTGGATGTTCTAACACCTTACGCAGATGAATTCCACGGGTCACCTCACAGTCCACGTCATGCCCGAGACTGCCAACCAATCAAGTATGCCAACTCTACCATCGAGTCGCAGGCATCCCATGGATTCAGTGCCTCTCAGGTCACCCTACCCATCACATCAACTAGGCAATTCATGGACAGCTCAATATATTTCAGAACTTCCTTTGGTCATTTGACTGTTGTGAATGATCCCGCGCGAACGCTGTCAGTGCTGGAACCCTTTCAAAAAGATGGCTGTTCCTTAGGATTAAGAGTGCCTGTAACGAGGTCTCGATTACAAAAAAACTGTCTGTTGGCAACAAACGCCGGCTTCTTTAACACGCATACTGGTGATTGCTATGGAAACGTTGTGAGTGAAGGGAGGCTCGTTAAAAATGGACATGGAGTACAGAATGCCCATTTTGGCATCAGAGCTGACGGGAGCTTAGTTTTCGGGTAAGATTTCGTTATGGTTTGCAAATCACTTTAAAGTTTTTAAAGTTTTTTTTATAATGGGAGACTTTTGGGATGCTAGGTGGCAGCAGACTTACTAATAGGTAAGGTAAATCCATTAATCTTAAAACTGTGCACATGCTACAAAAACAATGGAATTTTCCCTGTAAGTCTGCTGCCACCTAGCGTTCCAAAGCCTCCAATTCTGCTTAAAATAATAAGTGGTTTTGTTGTTAATAGCAGGTTGTGGTGTGTCTGATCAGCAAGTTGTGGGTTTGAGTCCCTGTCATGACACTTGCATCCTTGAGCAAGATACTCTACCATGTTTGCTTTGCCCTTTGGATGGGACATTAAGCCAAAGGTCCTGTCCTCTCGGATTGGTAGTGCACTTCAAATAACCCAGAACACTCTTCATGGAAGACACAACCAACCTGGATGATACAAAAATCAACAGCATAAATACTTGGTTCAAGTACTAGATTTGTGAACTTTTAACTGGTGCGACTCTCCTTGATGAGGGGTTGTGACTTTTATCCTTTTGATTTACCCCAATCACTAATGGTTTAACCCACAGGTATCTTTCAGAGTTTGATCTTCTTGATGAGGAGAATCCATTTCTTCAGCTGGTAGGGGGTGTAGGGTGGCTATTGAGGGACGGAGAAGTTTACGTGGAGGAGAGCAAGAAAGTAGAGTGTAAAAAATCAGAGGAAACAGGTAAAGACTCTGAGTAGATCTTTTAAATTTGATTCCTGGCAATGGTTTTATGGGACAGGATTGTAGTCTTGAATGGTAGAGCAGAGACAAAGCAGATTTCTATTCTAAATTCAGGAAATAAAAAAATAGTTAAAAAATCCCCAATACACTTATCACTCTGTTACCTTTTTTTTAAACAAAAATTATAACTTTTTTGTTCCTTTTAGGTTCAATAGAGTCTTTTTTTAATGTGGTTGCGGCCCGGATAGCTGTAGGAAGTGACAAAGAGGGTCATGTTATTATTGCTCATGTGGATGGCAAGTCTGACTCAACAGGGTGAGCTCATTTTTTTTAAAAGCCATGTACTTGTTTCTATAGACAAGGCTTTTTGTTTAAGCAGGATTCATGATAATGTTTTGAACCAGGCCTGATACATCACAGAAGCAACGAAGGTGATTGCCTCTGTGCCTCGTGGTCATTGCCTTGGTGCCCTTGAAATGATCCCGTTCGTTCGTTCGTTCGTTTGTTCGTTCAGTCGTTCCTTCGTTCCTTCGTTCCTTCGTTCCTTCGTTCCTTCGTTCCTTCGTTCCTTCGTTCCTTCGTTCCTTCGTTCCTTCGTTCCTTCGTTCCTTCGTTCCTTCGTTCCTTCGTTCCTTCGTTCCTTCGTTCCTTCGTTCCTTCGTTCCTTCGTTCCTTCGTTCCTTCGTTCCTTCGTTCGTTCGTTCGTTCGTTCGTTCGTTCGTTCGTTCGTTCTTCGTTCGTTCGTTCTTCGTTCGTTCGTTCGTTCGTTCGTTCGTTCGTTCGTTCGTTCGTTCGATTGTTCGTTCGTTCGTTTGTTTGTTTATTTGGGTATTTATTTGTTTGTTTGCTGTGTTTCCATAATATAACAAACATCATGGGCAGCTTAATATAGTGTGGACCTGGTTCGAATCAACCCTCAGACCTGAGCCCTGCATAGGAATTGAGCTTTCAGTCCCTACCCTGTTGCTTGAGTTTCTTGAGGATGCTATTCTAGGACCAATAACATAGTGTTGCTTTCCTTTTTGTCACACCAGAGTTTCTCTTGAAGAGTTCGCTCAACTTCTTAAGCGTAATGGAGTCGTGAATGCAATTAATCTGGATGGTGGTGGTTCGGCAACCTACGTCATCAACGGAACAGTGGTTAGTTATTCTACGGATGAATGGTGAGATTATAATTTGTCATCTGGCTTTTATAGATCTGGTCTGATTTGGGGTTTGAAAAAATTATATTCTTTACCTCTGATGCAAAACTAACATATATTAAATCTGCTATATCATGGAATTCAAACTGCCTCTAGCCACCGAGCAAGCCTGGTGGACTAGTGGTAGACATCTACTCTAGCAATGCAAGGGTCAAGGGTTCGAATCACACCCAAGTGATTAGCCTGTGAATTATTTTTTACAGAACTTGGGGAAAGTACTGTGTGTACAGTGCTTAATACACATTGGTGAAAGGGTAAAACAAAATTATATTCTTGATCCCCCATACAAAACTAACATACATTTGGGTTTTAGTATAAGTTATTTTGGGGGTTATCTTGTCCATGAGTCCATATGAAATATAAACTTCTACAACTGTTTTTACTGTTCCTGTCATTTTCAGTGCGGACCGTGTGTACCGATGTCCAAGGGCAGTCTCCACCATACTGTGCGTGCACGAGCCAGAGTGTGACCCGCCAAACTGCAATAATCATGGTGAATGTGTGATGGGTGAATGTCATTGCCATGGTAACTGGGAAACTCCTCGTTGTGACAAGCTAGATTGTGGCTTGTTGAACTGCAGCAATAATGGTTTATGTACAGAAGGTAAGACTGATGCTTTATATGAACTTGTAGCTCACTTAGTTGGTGGTCATATCTAACCCTACTACTGTTTGACCATTCAATATCATTTACTGTGGTTTTGAATGATAATCCAATCAATCAATCAATCAATCAGTTTATTTCCACAGTATCAATAACAAAAGACAATTTAGTTGGACTTGAAGAGTTACATAGTTATACTATAAGACTTTATTAAATAAAGATCAAGCTTTGAAGTTCATGAAACTCAGAAGGTACCCATAAAGAAGCGAAGCTTGAAATGCTATGGGTCCCTGAGCAAGTGTGTGCATTAAGCAGCCAATGGTTTGTGATGTCTTGTGGAAGACGCCACTCCAGGTAGGAAAAATCCTCCTGAAAGGACAGGTGTCACCAATAAATTACTTTGGGAATCACCTTTCAGTTGTTTCCCAGACAGTTCTTCTGTAAGGAAATATTGTTAACCCGTCTTGATCGATATGGAAAGGTTTGCGGTAACACCGTGGTATGACTATCTCTAATGAGTTGGGGTGGTTCTGAAAAGAACCGTTGGTTTCAACTCTTGTTTTTTGGACCTTTCGATCAGTATGCTCTGATCGTCTTCTGGAGAAAGCTTCTTTTCAGAACCACCCCAACTCATTAGAGATAGTCATTACATGGTGTTATCGCAACCCTTTCCATATCGTATTTCCACCATGCAAAGTTTCAAATCCTACCATCTTGATCCTCACGTTTACAGATGGGTGCAAGTGCAATAAAGGTTTCATGCCACCAGACTGTTTTCAGCCGTGTGATCAAGGCACCTTTGGGCAGGACTGCCTGACACCGTGCCCGTGTGAACATGGCGGGGACTGTGACCCCATCACAGGGAAATGCCAATGTCTTCCGGGATATGCAGGCAAGCACTGTCAGCTGAGTAAGTTCACTCATGGTCTTTTGGGCCCAAGTTTTTATTTAGTTTTTTTTTTATTGTCCACAAGTTGAAGCAAGATTTACTACTTTGACTCGCTGGGCGACCATTGGTTGACTACTGTGGTCGACCATTTAGAACCAGCCTCACCTGTTAAAATGCGCAAGTTTGTTTCCTTTATTCATTAAAGCAATGTATGTGGGTATGGTCCAAGGAATGTTTAAATCAGGGTAAGACTTGCCAGTCTATTCTGGTTCACTGCAGTCAAAAAAATTAAAATTTCAGCTTTTGTAAAATCTTCAAATTGCATTTATACAAAGACTTGTAAAAAAGAACTTTGAAATTAAAATTGCTTTTGAAGTGTGTAAGCACCTTTACGATTCAGTTTTTGATCTTGCACTATTTATACTTTTATAATGCCATTACTATGAGCTCTGTTAGAATGTTTGAGATATGATGGACACTATAGGAATCCACTTTCAGTTTTTTGTTACCCAAATACAAAAGTGTCCAAAAATTGTTTCCCGCCATATCTCCAAATTGCTAATTCTCTTGATGTATTATTGCAGTCTGTCCATACGGCTACCATGGTCCCGACTGTAAGCAGAAATGCAAGTGTGATGATGCTGCCTGCGCTTGTCATCATATTACTGGATTGTGTACATTTGGCAGCAATGATACTGCCTATGCGGAACTTATGAAAGGTGAGTTTATTTCCATTTGCTCTGAGGACTGTACATTGGGAAGTCATAATTTTCCAGCGCTGGGGTTAGCTTGTCCAGTAGTGTCCTTAACCATTTGGTGTCTCTGCGCCCTTTTTTCCAGGCTCACAAAGTACTTATTCCAGTAACAAAAGGCTGTAAGCAATAAAATGGCTCCTGACATAAAAACTGCGGCATTACTGTTAGATTTTTGTTGCTAGAATTATCCAATGCCAAATTTAACCTTCCTATGATGACTAATGAATTGCAGAGAGAACCTTTCACACTCAGTTGTCTTGAAACCCCAATTTTTCATATTAATTGTTTACACCTTTTCTCCGATAACTTTTCGTTACGTCTTTTTTATTTATGCACACAACAAATGTTATTAGTACCCCACTTGTTTCTTGCCTAGCAAAGGAATCTGCAAATCATAATTTTCTGCTAAACAGCTTTATGAAATTGGGCCCAGGTCACAACCAAACCAGTTATTTTGTCTGGCTTTCCACACCATGCAAATCTTCTTATATATTTTGATTTCTTATCTGTCTTCACAGCTGGACAGTGCCTTGCCAATCGTGCTCTTAATGCCCAAAACCTCAGCCCGGAGAAAACCTTCTTCCAAGAACCCTATGCAATAGTTTGTGTGGTTGCCACGGTGATAGCAGTGGTTAGCCTGATGTGCAATATAGCCCTTCTCTGTTATCGCTGTGCTTGCCGCATTACGTCTCATCCGTACCTGGTGTGTCCAACATACAGAAGGGCTCGCAAGTATCACATGATCAAACAGAGAGATCTAGAATTTGATGATACAGAAGAGACTGAGTCAAGTTTATGAGTTCAGTTGATATGGATGTTGACATTCTTAGAGGCCTTTACAGTATGACACAATAAAACGGAACAATCTGCGACTCACTAAGTTGACCCAAGTTGTCGCGTTGTCGTATGTTTGAGTCAAGCTAAACCATCTGGCCCTTTTACCCAAACCCTTCGGGTCCGTCTCAGGCTTGGCTCCATTATACATTTTTGGAGCAGCCTGTTTTTTTGCACAGTGGTTCAAACAATAGTACAGAGACTGGAGCCGAGGTTTGAGAAAGGCCTCATGGTTTCTATTAAAAAAGGAAACGGATGCCAGACGAGCAAGTATGCTTATCACATTGTCAGTCAGAGTACAGTAATTAAATCAATGATACGCACAACACATTGTCAGTCAGAGGACATACTGTTTAACATTAAAGCATTACTCAAGTTGTAGTGACTCACTGACTATGGCTCACAATTTCATTGCTCATTTGAGTATTATAGGGGCTGAAGAGTCATGGTTGCTCATTGGCTCATTGGCTCATTGGCTCATTGGCTCATTGGCTCATTGGCTCATTGGCTCCTTGTTGTGACAATTCTTTTGCATAATCAAAATTGAGTGACTTCAGTTTTGATGGTGCAGAAGCTGAGCTCGCTTCAAATAAAAAATGTTGTTGCGTTGAACAAAGACAAATTTACTAGAGCGGTGTGTGAATCAACGACCTCCGGATTAATGTGCTGGAGTTCTATCAACTGAGCTATCACTATGTTGGCACCCGCCCTATTTTGCCAACATCGTTGTTCGAGACAAAGCATGACAGATGAGGGTTTTTCCAAATCACCAGTTTCTATAAAAGTACTGTACGAACTATATCATAGCAAATACATTATTTGTATAAATGGACATTAATCTTGGGTCTAATTTGTTTCTGGGGAAGGTACAATATAAATTTCGGAAATTTATTGGTATTTCTGTAGTGCTTTTTTTACATAGAAGAAGAACCCACTAAGAAAGTCGGACATTATTTATATCCATGTTCATTTAATTAAATTACTTTATACATTTCTGGTGCATTATAAGAAGTTATTTTTTGTTTCTTTGGAATGTATATTTTGTAAATCTTGAGATTTATCTATTTCTGTTTCTTTAACCCTGAAGAGCCTAATATTTAGGTTTTCATAACGTTTGTGAATATCTTTAAAATGTTGGTAAAGGTTTTTATTATTAATCAGTTTAATGAATTAACTTAATAATGACGGTGTCTCAATTAGGTAATTTTATTTAAATTTAACTTCCATTTTACTGTTGAAAATCTTAACAGTTTTTCAACAACTTTGTAATAAGACAATTTTAAAACGAACTCCCTTTTTTGAAATAATGAATCGACGTTCAAAGTAAAGACAAAGACAATGTTAGTATTGGTATTAATAATGATGTTTTCTGTTCAGAAATAAGGTCATTAGTGCAATTTGCATGGATCTCATAAATTTACTTTTGCTTATTTTGGAGCTCCTGGTAAATAGTGCTTATTTCCAAAAAGAAATAATTTGTTTTCCATAGTAAAACATCTGTTAATTTTGAGTTATTTGTTTTAAATCTGAACAAATAATAGTATTAGGTTTTGCAAATTGCTTACCAACCTAAATGACCTATGGTATTGCAATAGAAATTAGTGGTCTGATGTTTAACCCCAGCAGAGTCTTTTTCAAGGGCTTAATTTGTATGATGTTGTACTCTTGAAGTTTCAGGGAATAGTCTAATAAATAAATTATAATCATTACATTTAAATGTATTTTGATAACATCAAATTGTGTACCCCAAACAATGTTTTGTTTTTTAAATTTAATTTCACATGCTTCCTCTTCATGGCCACTACTATTTTCAAGGCAACTTGGCCACTTATACCTAATGGTGTTAGTTTAAACCCTACTGTTGTGTGTGAACAGTTCATGTAGTTTTGTAGGGTATCATACTCTTTAACCAATCTGGCTGTTTGTTCTGCAAAATATGGGCAAGATCAAAGAACAATCTAAATGTTAGATAATAATAATAATATGGATTTACAATGCTCCCTTCTCCAGAAAACCAATCAAGGCGCCTACACAAAAAGAAAAAGCATAATACAATAGAAAATGAAGAATAAACATAATTGAACTTAAATAAAACCCAATGAAAGTCGAAGTGAACAGGTGTGTTCTTAGTTCCCACTTGAAGTTGTTGAGTGATGTTGTTTGGCGAAGTGAGACAGGGAGCTTAATTCATAGGGCAGGACCATTACACTCAACCAGCTGTCAAACTTATTAACCAACTAAGAAAAAATTATCAACAACTATCAGGAACTACCACAAACCAGGAAATATAGGGGGGGGGGGCAGTGTTGTAGTCAAGACCTGAAGGTCACCGAGACACAAGGTGGAGGTTGCCTGAAAATTTCACAGCACTTCGAGGGCCTAAATTTCTGAAATTAAAAACAAGTACTCCATAACTTTGTTGAGTAGTTCTAAAAGAATATAATTATTAAAGTCTGATATTGAGCTAAATTGGATGAATCAGCTGAGTTGTAAAAAAGTATAGGCCTATCTTTCAAATTTGGACAAGAAATTTCTTGAGAAAGTATATAATTTTTAATTTGGACATCAATCACACAAGCTTTTGCATTTTAATGTTTCCAAATTCATCCTATTGATTGCCTTGTTGATGTTTTCAGGACCCCACAAGGGTCCTTTTTGTACAAAATAAGTGATAAAAGTGGTTACAAGATATGGAAAGTTTTCCGACCGAATAAAAATTATAAAAGAGCGACCTCTCGTGGCAAGTTTGTTCGATGTCATTAGACAGGCCTAGTCCGCTGCTGAGCTAGAGAGTACACACAGCTCGCATGCACATATCGCTGGCTGCTTCTCTCACACGACTACCCTGTATAGGCCGTCTTTTCCAGGTGTGTTCGGTGACCATAAATCAGGTAAATATCTCTTTTGTTCTCAGGTCTCATTTGTTCCTAATATGCTCGTCTAATTACTTATTGTCCTATGGTATATGTAGATTACAATTATATATAGACAGCACATAAATCTTCATTATATTATAGTTTTGAGTTCTGAAATAAGAAATTAGTTCCAGGGCCACCCCGTGTGGTGAACGGTCGTGTCCCATTGCATAGCGCGGCGAAGTCGTGTAACTTGGACCCTTGCTTTTTTTTAATGTGTCGTGGAAGTACATGACGTTCACTTCCTAGTCCCACTGCCCTTCATTGTCTGATGTGCTTAACTTGTTGTTTCGAACAGTTTGCACAATCATGGACAACAAAGATGCAATTCCAACAACTTTCATAGAACAAGTTTCAAAAGATTGGTCTATTTTATATCGATCACGTTGTTGTTTATTTTAAATTCCCTGTCAAACACACATGTGGAGAACATCAGATTGTGTGGTTGAGACAAAAATACCCATATTTTTTTTGAACAATAAATTTAGTGAGTGACTCAGACCATTTTGAGTGAACTGGGGGGAGATATTTGTGACCACAAACCACAGTTTCTGCATCATGAGGTTATTATTTCTGTGATGCTGTGGTTGCTATATTTGTATAACGTGTAGCACGTTTGTTTAAATACAGGTTTAAAAAATAGTTGTAAGTTCTAAATAAAACTAATGGCTTTCAGTCTAATAAAAACAAATTGTATATACGCTATGATTTATCACAATATTATGATTATGATTAACTATTTATAGTGCTGATAACCCATTCTAATTACTGCATTTGTTTACACTGAACACAGTGTAAGAGTGTATGATGAATCAAACTGTCCATTTTTATTCATTATATCAAAAATTAGATGAAAACTTTCGGACATAATAAATGAGAAAGTGTCAGTCAAATTTGGCATCTTCAGTCTACAATTTTCTCTACATGTATGACTAGTAGTTAATTCTTATTCTTTTTTTGGCCATTAAACAATTACAAACACAAGCAGACAGTGTGTAAATTTAATAATATAACTTATACAAAAGTAAATACGAAGCAAGACAAACAGTAAGGGCATAGGAAATTACAAAATCATGTGATTAGCTTATCAAGATTTGAAACTTTGCATGAAGTGAGGGAAGTAAGAACTAAGTTAAGAAGAGTGTAGCCCTAGGAAAATATTTTGCCAAATATTCACAACAATGCCTGGTTCATACCTCCTTCGAATGTGAATGTGATGCGAATGTTGACTTCGCAAATTCGCAACTATCAATTGGGAAGAGTTCAGCCTGCGAAACATTTGCAGCGAAAACCTCTTGCAACTTTGATGACCAATTGAGTCAACTTTTAACAGATGATGACCAATTGAGTCAACTTTTCACAGATTTGTTATTTTATATGTTAGGATACACCAAGTTAAGAATACTGGTCTTTAATTTGACCATTACCAAATGTGTCCAGTGCCTTTAAGTTCCAATGTGTAAATTACTCTTTCCACCACCCTCCTCAGCATGGCCACCAACAGCATCTACAAGAATAATGCTCTGAACCCTCAAGAGGTCTCCAGCATCACCAAGATGCTGTCCATGGGGAATGTCTTGACGCGTTTCTTTGGGAAGAAGAAACCAGAGAAGAGATCCTTTGAAATCAGCATGGACACAAGACAAATCCTGTGGAGACGGCAAACAGGAAGGACTGATGGTGCTGGTAAGTGGAATATTAATAATAATAATAATAATAATAATAATAATAATAATAATAACAACCGCATTTCTATAGCGCCTAACACCTCCAAAAGAAAGTCTCTAAGCGCTCAGAGGAAACAAAAGAATAATTATGTATGATGATTTGAATGGATATGTTTTGAGAAGAGTCTTGAAACTTGAGATCGTGGTGGCTTGTTTGATGTGTAGAGGGAGATTGTTCCATAAGTGAGGTGCAGCAAACTGATAACTACGTTGACCATATGCTTTGGTGGTAACTTTAGGGATAACGAGGGTGTCTTTGTTAGCAGAACGGAGGTTTCTCGTAGGAGTGTATGGAGTTAGTAGATCTTTCTGGAAGGAAATATAATAATAACCAGGCCTCAAACTTTTTTTGGGGAAATCCACAAGATCGCAGGCTCAGAATCTTTACTGGACCGGGATTTTATTTACAAGACCAAAATCAAAATGAGGAGAGACTAGAATCAAAATGAGAATACAGTTTTATCATCTGAATAGTGTTGTAGCCACGGTGGGCGTTGCTGGGCAAGCCTGCTCAGCACTCTGAGCAAAATACTATATGCTGCTCCACAGCTAATGGTAAGGAGTTAAAAAGAACACAATCCAAAGGCCATTCAATTCAACTTGTTGCATTGCCCCATGACACAAACAGTTTGGGAACCTGGCCCCACTTCAGCAATAATGGCCCCATGATTAACCATGACTATTTTTGTTGATCTCCTTGCCCTCGGTAGACTTTCAACAAAATTTGATTTATTGCCCACCACAAAAATTGGTCTAGGCTACAACCCTGCATCTGAACTGTTTCATTTGAACAAAACACTAAGAGAAGATTTCTCTCTTCTGTTAAATGGGTCATGCAGAATTGCAAGATATTTGTGAGACTCAGACTCAACATTTGAACGTAGGTGTAAACTTTCTCATGTAGCTGCAAAGTTTTTTTTTTTTTATCATGGCCAGGCCTGTATGCTTCATATTTGAAAGGGCAAGGGCACCAAGGCATTTTCTCCTTGGTAAAGGGTACCCTATGAGAAAATTGCAAAATTCTACTGGGGCATTTAAAGGGCACCAAGACAATCGCCTTCGTTGCCTCCGTGAAGTATCAGGCCTGCATGGCTATCATCAGTTTCAGAGTTCTATCATTTGAAAGAAAGATTATTCTAAGAGGCTTTGGTTACCAAGAAGATGTCATTTGTAAAGTTTTTATTTTTGTGAGGGCCATTGGGTTATTCACACAGAATGAAAACAACCACCCCATGGTGCTGGAGTCAGGGTCTCAGGCTTTTATTACAAGTGGTGTTCAGTGTTGCATAACATGATAACTCTTAACAAATGTGTCCTTCATGACATGTACCATTGGTGTACTTCAGTCATTTGTCAGTGTAAGAGATTGCATTGTACATTATGCATTAATGAGTAATGCAAGTTGCTTGCTTTGAGGACCTAAAATTTACCCAGTCATTTTTCCTTGTGGTTTATTACTTGAAATTTGAAATAAAGATCCATTTCCTGCTGCTTCCCAGGTTGTTACATGTATGTGGACTTGGGTGTGATCCTTGGTTCATACAGCAGTTAGGCCATGGAGGTAGAAATAGATTGAATGGCTTTTGACTGGCACCCTCGAACAAGAAATTCACAAAATATTAAGGCGATCGCCTACAACAACATGAGGGCTTGGTAGATCAGTTTGGAGAGCGCCTGCTTGCTATTCTGGATGTTGCAGGTTCAAATCCTGCTTGAGTTAGTTTTCTTTGTTCACCCCCCCAAAAAAAAAAAACCCATAAAAAATAAATAATAAATAAATACAAAATTTGCCCGAGTCACATTCCCCTTATCAGGTTCCTGTACATGTACATGTAGCAGTGCCAATTAAATAATTGTTTCTCCAGGGACTTCAGAATGGTGCAAAATGCTCTAACCACCACAGGGATTAATTTTACTTTCACATGCCAAAGTTAACAAAGTCTGTGGCCAAGTCAGGGTTTGCCCCTAACTTTTTCAGCGACTATCCAGCACTGGGACAGTTTAGCTGTTTTGGTGGTCCGCCAGTCTTTTTACTTCTGTAACTTTCAGTTTCTTTTCAACACCATAGCATTGGACTATGTGTTTTCTAAGCAATATGATGAACAATCATTTGTTTACGTGTGGTAGGGGCAAGCAATCAACTAGCCAGCCGGACTAGTTGGGTTGGACTGTGGTTGGACCTATTTCTTCCTCCATGGTTGGACAGATTTCTGTTAGGCCCTCTGGCAGTCTGGTGTTTTAACTGGCGTTTTGCCAGCTGACCACTGTTGTTGTCTTGCATCTTATCCAAGACTGGTCAGATGCTAAAAATACTGGTTTCTGGCCTGCAGTCCAGTGTAAGTTCACCATGGGGGAAAGTTTTGAACCACTTTGGTTGCACTTGAGTACCATACTTCTTACACACGTCCCAATGTTTCACCTTGGCCAACTTGTCATGTCTTGCTTTGTAGGGAGGGCCATCATGCTGTAATCACTGACAATAAAAATACACAGTCTGTCTTGCTTTGTCACACATTTTACATGCTGTGACCATTTACACAAAATGCCGTTATAATGTTGACAGTTTTTTAAGCACAGTGTAAAATGTGAATCCCAATCATGCCTTTTAACATTGGTGAAAATAGATTAGGATTAGGATTATAGTGTACTCTTTTATACATTTGACCTTGAAGAAGTTGCCTGTAAATGATATTTTTGTGACCGGTATTGTTTTTAGTTGTGAAACCTGTATGATTTCACTTTCTTTTCCTGAATCTAATGAATTCCAAGGGAAATCAGTAACAAGTCTACATAAATGGCAATGCAGACCTCACTGCTGTATGAACTTGAAGGTCAGTCCCCACAGACCGGGTCCGTTTTTATTACAACATTCATCCTATTCACAGACAGACCCAACTCATTACCAGAATTTTACTAGACACATGTAACTATGGTTACATTATTATAGACATTGTACGGCCCCAGACCAAGTACCCATTTTACGATTTTTTTAAGGACGAGCTCAGACATTTTTAGAACGATGTCGGTGGTGTGACCCAGCCTTAACATGATGAAATGTGTTTGTGACGATTCTTACGAATACGACTGTTTCCTGGTTTGCCTTGTTGGGTACATTCCCTGTGCTACCAAAGAGTTGACTATTGTTGTTGGTATTGTGTTGGTCTCTTGTTATTGCTCTCTGTGTATTATGAGCATGTTGCACACAGTGCACTGCATCATTTCAGCATTTTTTTTCGCTCGTTTTAAAAAAAAAAATGGCACTGACAGACCTTCAGTTTCTGAAAGGTCTGCCTACAATAAACTGGATTCTGTCTAGGGCCATTATTACGGTTGGGACACGCCAGGATAGTGCCGGTGGAAGATGTGAACATGAAGTACAAATATAAGAATGTCACAGCAGTATAGGAGTAGGGTGCATGTGTGTACATGTATGTGACATGTACGTTCCAACTTTAAAAAATGTCCTGACTATTTGTGACGGGTCCCAACTTGAGTGTCACAGCTGGGACAACCCAACTATTGCTGGCATTGCCTGAAAACTGATTATTCATGTACCTAGATGTAAATAACCACACTAATCAGTGGGCCTCTAAAGTAATTTTCCACCGCATCAAGTTTCTCTTCTCGGCATACACAGTAGTTATCATGGCAAAACATGTGAAAAAATGTGGAGGTACATGTACATATAAATACATTGTAAATGGGGGGTAGGAACATTTCTAATCCATAAAAAACCCCAGACAAATTTATATTGTTAGTCCATACCAGTAGGTTAATGTATTGCAAACATCAATCAATCAATCAATCAATCAAAGGTTTTTTAGAGCGCCAAAATCAAGAGTTTGTTCTAAGCCGCTGAGGAGGCACAGTTCCATGAAATAAATTAAATTGCCATTGATCTTCATCCCCTGCTCAGTGGTGAACGATATCTGGATTCAAGTTACAGTTGGGCTATCCAAACTGTACCCAAGTTGGGACCGGTCCCAATTATAGATGGAATGATACTTTAAAGATGTGACGGATCATGTACAAATGTACAAAATCACACTCCGAATAAAATATAATTATATTTCCAGTTCCAGTTGGGCCAAGTTAGGATCGGTCCCAATTATGGAATGGTTCTAAAACTGACGGCACAACCACATTCATGTACGTACATGTACACAGTATACACACTCGCAATACACTGATGGTGCCATAATTGCTACGAGCGTAGAATTTTTGTAACCACAAACAGCATTATGTTTCCAGCTCTAGTTGGGCCAAGTTAGGATCGCGCCCAATTATGGAATGGTTCTAAAGTTGTGAGGCACTACCACATTCATGTACATGTACGAACATGTACACCCCCCCCCCCCACACTTGCAATACACTCAGACCACTGATGGTGCACAATTGCTACCAGCTATGAATTCATGTAACCACAGACTGCAGGCAACCAACAACTTGTGGATTATATTTCCAAACAAGTCCCCATTACTCATCAAAGATATTGCCTGTGGTTTACAACAATCTAGACCGAATAGGTAATTGATTTTTTTTCTAACCTAATTATAAACGGCTCCTTGTGAGCATTCTTGTTTGATGACTCCTCTACTGGGGTTGATTTATTTTGTTCCTGGCAGCGAAAAACTAAAGTAAACTAAAGTATCCAAACTGAGACGAAAGCTTTCTAGTAGATGTCACTGGTTTATGGACCACAATTGAGAAAGAAATACTGTGATTGCAGTTATTTGCAAGGAGCAGAGTTTAAAGGGAAGGTACCTGTTTGGTAATACCCAAAACAAATATTAACCTAAAAACTGACTTGGTAACAAGCATTGGAGAGCTGTTGATAGTATAAAACATTGTGAGAAACGACTCCCTCTGAAGTAACGTAGTTTTTGAGAAAGTGGTAATTTCTCACTAAAATATTAAAAGACTTAACTAGCTAGACGTCTTTTATTCCTATCTGAAAGCACACAAATTCGTCCAACAATGGTGTTTTTTCTTTCATCGTTTTCTCGCAACTTCGATGAACAATTGAACCCAAATGTTTACAGGCTTGTTATTTTATGCTTATGATGGGATACACTAAGTAAGAAGACTGGTCTTTGACAATTACAAAAAGTGTACAGTGCCTTTACGGGGAAAATGCTGAAACTCAAATATTTTTAAGGTTTTGATACCTTTGTAGATCAAGTTTTTGCCCATGACATGATACCCTACTCACATAATTTACTTGCAGAAGTTGCAGCTTTTGGTATTCATCAAGGCTTTGAGAGAAAAAAAAATGGAAAATCACAGAGCAATGTTTCAGGAGAGTATTGTAGTGTAATCCGGTGTACACATGCTAAAAAAAACCAATTTGTCTCACTGAGAGGGAAATTATTTTAGAGAAATTGTTTTACTCATTTCTCAAAAGCTACAGCATCTCAGCAAGTAATATTTTAAGGGAAGCCTTCTACCATCGTTGTGTTAGTTTGATATAAATCTGTGGACGTTTGTGTTTTGTGCGGTACAAAAAGTACTCAAACCCTTTAAAGTAAGCTGTTTTTTTATGCATCCCTACTGTACAAAGTGGTCTGCACCTGTGTGTAGCCTAAATCAGCAGGGAGTTATTTTATCAAACAGTTCTGGTGGGAGTAATTGTTTTCACAGAACTGTTTAAATATTATTTTTAATTAGTGAACTCAACAACTCTGGCTTAGCCCATGATGGCATGTAAACTGTGGTAAATGGAGTGTACCTTTGGTAATTACTCAAAAAATCAATGACCATAAAAAAAATTGATCTAGTAAGAACATAGAGCAACTAGGACCAGGGCCCAATGTTATAAAACTGTTCAGCAGTTCTGCTAAGCAAGAAATAAGTGGGGTAGCAGTCACACTAGTGGTAATGTACAGTATTTTGGCTTGTAACCTACTTTTGCTCAGCAAAAGTTTTCTTTGCTTAACAAGTTTTTGTACTGACAGGCTTTATGAAATTGGGCCCAGGGGAAGCTGTTTAGCAGAAAATTCTGCTTAGTAGTTGCTTGTGTTGGGGAAGCCTTATTTAGGACAAGAGACTGAAAAAATACATAATTAAAATCTCTTCATACATTCTTCCTCAAAACAGTATAGGAAACTTGAAAAGTAACGAAGCAAACATGAAAATTGTAGCGTATGGATTAAAAACCAATATCACTCACAGTACAATTACATTGTAATGTAATCAGTGTTTGCAATGTTGCTGATGTATCATGTTTCAAATTGCAATTGAATACGTCTTGCATTGTGTATCTTAATATTAACAATTGTACAATTATGTATTAAATGCAAGTTTAACATTCACTTCTATTCAAGTAGACCTGATATTTAACGGAGGCACAGAAGCATCCATGCCTCCTCCCTTGTCATTGCCTAGGTGCCCTTAAAATGCTCTGCACAGTAGAATTATACAATTTCCACATACATGTTGGGTGCCCTTTACCAAGGAGAAAATGTCTTGATGTCCTTGCCCTTTCAAAAACGAAGTATACGGTTAGTACATAATGCCTGTTTCAAGTAATACAGTACTTGTAGTGTGTGGCACATCATGTACACAGTACTTGTAACCATATTTGTGTACATTGTATTCTTCAATACAGTGTGTTTTTCTCTCCATCTTCGGTAAACTCCCATTCGGAAAGAATAAACCAATATTTGTTTTCCATGTCATGTCCTGATGGACATAACAACTGTGTAGAGGGCAGCGGTCAATAATTGACCAGGCGGTCTTTGGCCAACAGAGTTTCATCATCAGTCAATATCATCATTACCATCAGACCTGATTACTTCCGCATTGGATGCATTCTATTGTTTCATCATTAATTGTACATCGTACAATGTACACAGTATCTCAAGCTTATAATATATGCTCTGTTCACACGACAGTATATTAGCAAGGGTCCCTTGCTTAATTTTTGATATTTCACTAGGGATGTGAGAGACCTTGGACAGTCCATATACTCAAGTAAAGCAAGGTATTCTTGTTAAAGCAAGGGATCCTTGTTAAAGCAAGGGAGCCTTGCTAAATTGCTGTCATATGAAAAGGGCTTTACATGCTTGGTATTACGTGCAGGCCCCTTGTTTTTGACCTTGGTGCCCCTTCAAAAGCATCCCATTGACTTAAAGATTTTCCAATGGAAGTGCTCCTTGCAAAATGAAAATGGCCTTGCCCTTTCAAAGATGAAATTGCAGGCCTTGTCCCTTGCTAAATTGCTGAAAAGGGCTTTAATTATGATGGATGTACATGTACGGTATGATTGATGTTCATTCAGTCACCTGTGTGTACATTCTGCCAATTTGTCTTTCAATTTCAACAAAAGATTTCTACAATATGTAGGTCAATGGAATTTACTCGAGAAACGTGAAGTGAAAGCAACAAATATTGAGTGCCTGTTTTTTTTTTTTCCCCTAACGATTTGCAACTTTACGAGTAAGATTAACTGGATCCTGCATTAATATGGAAATAAATACTGGTTTGAATTGAAGTGATCGGGTGTCGGCATCTTTAAAAGAACATTACAGAATTGGTTTTTGCTAACAAAACAGTTGCTGTCAGTGTAGTAAGCACTTTTAATATAATCCAACACTTACATACACTGACAAACCTGTAACACATTACACATTAATTTGCATTACATCGAAAAAGAAAGAACAAAATGAATTAAAGAAAACTCACTGAGCGATAAACTCCAAATTGGAAATTAGGGTTTATTAGGGGCCTATTTCTCATAAAATATGATGTTTCAGACAGAAATATTTCAAGGGATGTTTACTACTATTTGTCATCAATAGACCGTGTAAGTTTCATGTAAATCTGTGATCTTAGACAAGTTTTTGTCTTACCAATTCTGTAGTGTTCCTTTAATAGAATTTTTGAACCCAACTAGAAACCCAACCTAATTCAAGGGCTGGCGATGAAATGAAACTAAATTTAACCTTTCCAATAACTGTACAAAATAATGTATCCGCTGCTTCCTTGAATATTATGTGAGCCCCTACTTCATAGAAATGTTCACATGTTTTTTAAACGACTTCCTTTTGGAAGAAACGAAAATAGCCAGTATTCAGGAACCTTTCTACTAGCCGTAACAAAACATCAGTACCTACACTGTACATTAAAAAACATGGCCACCTGCTTTGATGTAAAGGTCAAAGGTTAACTTCAAGGGATTTTTTTCTTAGGGATAGCTGGCTTGTGATGTACTCTTCCCTACAACCTAAAACCACTGAGGTAGTACCGTCCCATTTAATTGGCTTAAATCATGAGTAGTGCTCGCTGACTCGCTAAAAAGCTTTTAATCTGGAGTTTGATGATTAGGTACTGCCTAACTGAGTCAGTGCTATTTACTAGATAGGCCAGCATTGACGTTGATGCACATTGCGTCTCCATGCCAGTGTTGTAATTACAACCTACTTGTAATAGTCATTATAGAGATTTGTATTCCTCAATGGTTGGATTGTAATTATTTCTTCAAGTCCGTTCCATTGATTGAATGATGAAGGTCGGGTATTTACGGAATGTCTTGTTTTCTCCTCAATTTGGATGTTTGTTTTGCGGATTACCATCAGTCAAAATTATGAAGTTGTATAGTTTCCTTAAAAGGCCAAATAACAAAAATGGCCACCTGACAAATTTTTACAGATAACCTGCTGGGCTCTTTTTCAAAAGAATTAATTGATTTTTTTTTTATATCATAAATGTTTACATTTTTTTTGTATAAAAAAAACAAAAGAATAAGGAGGTGCCTCTGAAAACGCAGCGGGCTGGGACACTAAACCGTTTTCTTTTTTATTTCGCCTAAGAGGAAAATTGGTGTTTACTTGAGTTATTGATTAGCAAACTAACTGCATGTTGCCTTGTTGCATACTTTGTGTGCTTTCTGATTCATAATAAAAGGCTTCAGCTGAAGTCTTTTATTATTTGAGTTGAAAAATTACCTCGTTCTCAAAAACTACGTTACTTCAGAGGGAGCCGTTTCTCACAATGTTTTATACTATCAACAGCTCTCCACTGCTCGTTACCAAGTAAGTTTTTATGCTAACAATTATTTTGAGTAATTACCAATAGTGTCCAATGCCTTAAAGGATTCGGGTACTTTTTCAAAATGTCCACAGATTTACATTAAACTTACAGGGTTTGAAGATAATGATAGTGGAAAGCTTCCCTTCAAATATTACTAACTAAGGTTGTGTAGTTTTTGAGAAATGAGTAAAACAAGTCACAAAATAATTTTGGTCTCATGAGACCAAAATTATTTTTGCGTGTAAAATCCCCTTAGCATAATCTTCAAACTTTGTAAGTTTAATGTAAATCTGTGGACATTGTGTTTTTTGTTAGGAAAAAGTACATATATATATATACCCTCTAAAGGACAAGTCAGTTTTTCCTCTGCTGTTCTTCTTCTTTCAAATCCATCATCTACTCTTCAAACGTTTGGCCAGGATTGGGCACATCTCACAGCCTTCTCGTTTGCTGCCATCTGAAACTTTAATGAGGGGAGTTTATTGTTAACCACTTAACGCCAGAGTTACACAAATGTTTCTGTGGCCAGGGGCGGGATTAATTTTTCAGAACAGGCGTAATAAATTTGTTGTTGAGCATACCGTTGTCAGAGTGACACCCTGGCAACATAAAATATACACGGATCTGTTGTTCCTTTCGGGAGAATGTGACTTGTATCAATCGACCATGAATCACAAACCGACATGGCTGAAAATTAATACAAAGATAAACAATGGTGGCAGGCTATGGGCCATATTTTTGACCTTGTGAGGGCGCTCTCAATCACTTCCGGGGGGTACATTCATTCATACCCAAAACAGTTATTGAATACTGGAACACATTACCACCCCAGACATCTAATCCGTCACCGACAATAAGACTTTTAAAGAAGCCGTTTTAATCCACCTCTAAAGCAAATTCGAACTGCAGCACAAAAAGTGACAGAACGCCTATTAAAACTGTACAGGACTAATCGCGTTTACCCCCGGAAGTGATAAAAATACTTTTGAGAGTGCCCTCACGTGGTCAAAAATTCGGCGCAT
Organism: Asterias rubens; assembly: GCF_902459465.1. Classification (NCBI taxonomy): domain Eukaryota; kingdom Metazoa; phylum Echinodermata; class Asteroidea; order Forcipulatida; family Asteriidae; genus Asterias; species Asterias rubens. The sequence goes on from NC_047065.1 coordinate 1,694,024, forward strand.
AGTTCTCTCATAATCATGGTTGGACAAAGGCCTGGAGTCGGGGATTACCCAATAACCTCAGGAAAAAGGCAAATTTCATGCATGAATTCCAGTGCCCTTTGTTCCACTTTGTATGGAGAAGCAAAGTGTTGCATGAGTGTATTACAGTACTTAACAATGGAATGTCCGGGTGTAATGTTCCAATGCATACAATGATTGTACAAGAAGCAGAACGTTTACATGTTTTCTGGCACAGCAAATATTGGTGTGATACATGTTATGACATCCGGTGTTTAGTGGTTATAAGGGGCACCAAGGCAATGACCAGGGGCATGATGTATCAGACCAGTTTATTGATTTGTAAGCTTGGATTTACAGTTAAATTTAACTCTTTGTGAAAAAAGAAATGTTTGCCTTGATAAAAACAGGATCATTTCCCAACCAAATTGCCATGTGATTTCAGGATAATCAAACAACAGCTGAATACCAGTAAAAAGCAATATGCAACAAATGGAAATTTTGTTGGTAATTCTGTTTTTATCAAGGAAGAAACGTCATGGTAAGCAAATTTTCGTGCTTAGCAGCTCTATGAAATTGGGCCCAGGCCATTGATTTTTTTTTTTCTATTCAGATGTGTACAAGTACCCCACTCCCTACGAACATGATACAGGGATCACCCTTAACACTAGCCTGGTGTACACTGTCTAGTGAAAACTAGTTTAAAATGCTCATATATTCTTCCATTCAGATCTGAATAATAATTTTTTTAAATGTGTTAATTTTTTTGGAAGTGTTTGAGTGTCACTTTATTCGCCTATTATACTGGTTGTGATTGCTACAATTAATGCATCAGAAACTATACATCTACAATTACGTTACACATTTTCTTTCAAATGGAGTTGCATGCAATTACCTGTTTTTGATCATCTGTTTTTCAGAAGCTCATATATCATAACATTTGATGGCTTAGTCTGTTTCCCATGGGCAGGGGAGCCAGTTTGAGGGGAGCACTGCCGGAAATATACACACGGTACAGCACAACAATATCAATCAAAAAAACGTTGGCATAATTACTTTATTTCACCTTGACGTTTAAGATTTGTCAAGTCTAGTTCGAGATCAAGGTTTTGGGAGAAGAAGAGTCAAGGGTAGTGGACAAGAAATTATTATTAAGTTTTGAAGGATTTGCTTCAGAGAGGACTTGCTTATGATGAGGCAGGGCAACTACTGGCTTTGTTCTGGCTCCTTGCCCTTTCTAGTTGTTCCTAGGTAGGTCCAGGACTTTACTCTATGGTGACAAGGCCCTCTCTAATTTAAACAACAACAATTTCTTATAAAGCGCCTTTCATAATAACGTCTCAATGCGCTTTACATTAGTGCCCTGGTCATTGGGTCAATAACATTCATAATCTTTCTCAGCTCCCTGGGGAGTATACAACATGGGTTCTGTTCACTGGAACCAACTACCCAATTCAACGGGAACATTGTTTCTCCAGAGACTTTCAAAACAGAACTGAAGACACTGCTCTTTACACAAGCATCCTGTGTCTAGTTTCTTAGCAATGAGTTTTCACATTGTTTAAAGACACTGGACACTATTGGTAATTGTCAAAGACCAGTCTTCTCACTTGGTGTATCAGAACATCATAAAATAACAAGCCGTTTCGGTGTAGGAATAAAAGATTTCTGGCTAGAAGCCTTTTATTATTTTAGTGAGAAATTCCCTCTTTCTCAAAATCTATGCTACTTCAGAGGGAGCTGTTTCTCACAATGTTTTATACTATCAACAGTTCTCCAATGCTTGTTACCAAGTCAGTTTTTAAGTTGTGTTGAGTAATTACCAAACGTGTACCTTCCCTTTTATAATCATTGTACATCTATTTCATCTATAGCCAAATCACCATGAGTAATGTATTTTAGAATGTGTGCTTTATAAATCTGTATGTATATTATTATTATTACCAAGGCCTGATACTTCCCTGAAACAACAAAGGCGATTGCCTCCTTGCCCCCAAGTCATTGCCTTGGTGCCTTTGAAATGCTCCAGTAAAAATTTACAATTTCCTCATAGGGTGCCCTTCACCAAGGAGGAATGCCTTGGTGCCCTTGCCCTTTCAAAAATGAAGCATGTGTAGGCTTGTATTAACATGGCTTGATTCAAATAAAGACAACACCTCCAGAGTTTCGGGCAATTTCTCTATGGCGTACGTATGAACACTTTTACCATCTTCCACTGTGATTTGTTCAATTGTTTTACCTTCTACATGTTCTAGAGACTTGTTTTATACAACATTGTTTATCAATCATGTTTTGATTAAAATAAAATCCGCACAATGCACTATCAGAAAGATAATGTACTACATGCATCATCCCATAGTTCATACATGTCCAATCTGAACTTTGGACTTAGCTGAGCGAGTATTTTGTTTTTACATTCTGACTTGAGGATCACATTTCCAATATAAAGATTAATTATCAACTTAAGTAAATACATGGCATCATTTTAGGAGGATTGGCTGGCAGTGGGATAAGCCTTGCAACGCTTTTGTTAGTCTTCCTCAATGTTTTCTTAAAATATAAATATTTTTGTTTACTTTTGCTTTTAAAGGCATTGGATACTGTTGGTAATTACTCAAAATAATTGTTAGCATAATAACTCACTTGATAACAAGCAATGGAGAGCTGTTTGTAGTATAAAACATTGTGAGATGTCGTTGTAAATTAATTAACTTCTGTTTGATTCAATTACAGCATTGATGACTTTCAATTCTAGTAAATTTCTGGAAGTTCTGAAAAAATAATCAAGTTTTTCTTATCTTTTAATAGTTAAAATCCGAATGATCAAAGAAATACGTCCCGGCAAGAACTCCAGAGACTTTGAGCGATGGCCAGAAGAGGCCAAGAAACACGATGCGTCTGTCTGCTTCATCATATTCTACGGAGCAGAGTTCAGACTAAAGAGTCTGTCAGTTGTCGGTAAGAAAGTCTTCTCAGATGTCACAGATTTGTTTTTTTAAGAAATTAAAAAAAAGGGGGGGGGGGATTTTTGTTGTTGTAACGTTTCTAAGATCAAATTCATAAAAACATGAAGATAAAACCATATGAAACACCTCAGATTGCAGAGTAGGTCCTGTAAAACCTAAGGTAAATGAATATAAGTAGGCGTCGCGCTCGCAAGCTTTGACGCTCTCAAGCTTTCATGCTCTGAGCTCATATTTCATCCCAGCCCTGATTGTATAATAACTCAGAAAGCTAGCCGAAGCCAAAGCAGTAGCCACCATTTTGGACACGTTTTTAATCTTGAAACCAGTTGTATAAACACTCGCCTGGTATCTTATATCCCTCATGCAGCAAGCAATGCAGACGAACGTCACAAGTGGATCGTCGGACTAAATTGGCTTGTAGAAGAGAGCAAGACTTCCAGTTACCCCATCAAACTAGAATGGTAAGTACTTAGCATAATTCCCTATTAAAGGCACTGGGCACTATTGGTAATTACTCAAACTAATGAGAGCTGTTGGTAATATAAACATTGTGAGAAATGGCTCCCTCTGAAGAAATGTAGTTTTTGTAATTTCTCAGTAAATAAAGAATTTGAATTGTATTGGAGACCTCAGCTGAGGTCTAGAAGTCAAGCATCTGAAAGCATACAACTTGTGCGACAGGGGTCTTTTTTCTTCCATTATTATCACGCAACTTCAATGACCAATTGAGATCCAATTGTGCATATGTTGGGATACACCAAGTGAGAAGATTGGTCTTTGACAATTACCAATAGTGTCCAGTGTCTTTAACCATGCTTCTAGAAACTGCTTCATTATCCGACTTCCAATCGAATGTTGAAGTTGAATCCCAACGGTGTTTGTTGGAAACTCTGTTGTAGAGCAGACAAATGGAAACAAAGATAAGATAAGGTCTAAATGGTAAGACACTGCTCTAGAATTGCAAAGGTCATGGGTTCAAATCCCACCCAAATATATTTTGCCTGTGATTTCTTTTCACAGAGCTCGGGAAAGTACTGAGTATACAGTGCTAACACACATCAGGGTTTATGTGTAAAACCAAAATTAACATTCTTTACCCCTGATGCAAATTTCCATCTATTAAAGATAAGATCAGTATGAAATATTGTAATAACCACATCTGCTAAACTACAATATGATGATTATAATACCTAGTTCTTATTTATTACATTTTACAATAACCGTATCAAAGCGCTTTACATTAGTGCCCTGGTCATTGGGCAATAACATTCCTGTTAATCTCAGCTCCTTGGGGAGTTTACAGCCCTGGGCTGTCGTGGCGCTCCAAAGGCTTTTTCAAACACAATATCGCAGGTATCCATTTATAAAGCCATAATACACTTTCGGTTAACAGTATTGTTCAAGTCCCACACTTCGTGTATCACAACTTATATATAAAATAACATACCTGTGAAAATTTAGGCTCAATCGGTCATCGGAGTCAGGAGAAAATAACGGGAAAACCCACTCTTGTTTCCGCACATTTCGCCGTGTCATGACATGTGTTTAAAATAAATCCGTAATTCTCGCTATCGAGAATTGATATTGTTTTAATGTTCACTCAAAAAGTAAAGCATTTCATGGTACAATATTTCAAGAGAAGTCTTTCACCATTACCTTCTGTAAACCCTGTAAATTATTTGTAAATCTGTGAACTTTTTTCTTTCTTTCTGTACCAAAAGTGTATAATGGCTTTAAAGAGAAGCAATTATAGTAACGCTTCTTGTTCAAGGACATAAGTGTCATGACCGGGATTCAAACCCACACTCCGATGACTTAACCACCAAAACTTTCATTTAATGCTCTAGACCACTCGGCCATGACACCTTATAGATGATCAGATTAAGCACACATGTGTCCAAGGTTAACCAAAAAAGAAATCCATCCAAAGAAATTAACCACAAATATTGCAATGCCACAACACTTTCATCAAAGTTTGAAAGTTAGTCAAAACTGAGAAGAAAAAAAGTTTGTAAATGTTCCCGCTGTATGATTAATTAGAACAGGTCCAACCAACACAATTGCAAACAGAGCATACTGATCGAAGCGTGGATTTGAAACAAACGGTTCTTTTCAGAACCCCCAACTCATTTTTAATAGAGATTATCATTACATGGTGTTTAACCGCAAACTGTTACTATAATTGCAAACAGGTTGTTGAGTCTTACTATTCCAAGTTAAAGTCATTTTCTGCAACATCAAATTCAACATGGTTCTTGAAAATTACAAAAAATGACAAGGTCACAGATGGTGACTATTAGCTTTCAAAGCTGCACCGCCTGCCTGCGGCACCACCTTCCATGGTTTAAAGGAAAGGCATACGTTGTGTAATCACCATCATTCTTAAAATGAATGGCAATAACAACTTACTTGTTTAGAAGTAAAGCAGCTTTGCAGGTTTAGAAGTTCAGCAGCTTCCGATAGTATAAAGCATTTTGAGTATCATTTCACTTCGAAGAAATATCAACCAACCAACCAACCAACCAACCAACCAATATGGTTATGGAAAAAGATTTTTTCCCCCAAAAATTTGATGCTGAGAAACATTTCTCAGATTAAGTTTTTAAAAAAGCTTTACATGATGTGAACAATAAGAATAACCTATAAATAATAGTAAACTTGCGGGTACAACTATGTATTAAATCTCTTTTGATTGAGTGTTTGCTCTGAAAAGAGCTGTTTTGGTCTCGACGTTTCAAACAGTATTCTCTGATCATCTTCAGGAGAGAAAAAAAAAAGAAAAAAAAGTCTGTTTCTCAGATTGTGTATTCTTCTGTGTGGTAACTGCTCAAGATTGTCAACGTTATCTCCAAACTACTACCACTTTTTGAAATTGAAATGTTCACAAGTTAGTTTTATTTTATATATCAACATTTATGTAGAATTAAAATAACCGAGCAGACTCGAAAAACCAAAGGTAAACTTTTCCTTTAAAGATGCTTGTGTTGTCTGGGTAGCGGGACACTACATAGGGACCAAGCACAAGGGACTCTTCAATGGGTGCTATGCTTGGAAGACTCTACAATGATTTCATGCTTGGATAACTTTGTCATTCTGTATCAAACCATGTTCTGAAGTACGAGGGCCTGTGCTGCCTTTGATCTCAAGTGCCTCTTCAAATTTTGGCTGGAAAGTGAAGATTAGGGCATATTTTTCTGAGAGTGTTTTGTTAGTAAATGTCACTGAAAAAGTGAAGTAACACAGGAGTGTTTTTGTTAGAATTGGTGTGTGCAGTTGTTGGGCTTGTGACCTTTGCATGTCACATTTACATGATACATAATAGCATGTTGTATGACATACACAAAGTAGTACTATTCAATAGTCTAGGCATCAAGGTGCCGCAGGTTTCCAAAGGTTTACTTTGCCTCTAAGTTTAGTTCTTGTCAATATATCTAAATATAAAACAATAAAGGACCCAAACAGGGGGCCGTTCAGGTTGGCTTGGCTACCTTTTGAACTGACTTTTTCACAGGTTCCTTTCTTTGAATCTACCTTGTACAGTATAAATGGTTTACACAATTCGATTCAAATCTTTTAAATTAAAAACATAGTTTAGCTCTTGTAATTTATTTCATCGGAGCGCCACAGCAACTCGGGGCTGTAAAGTGTGTGCAAACAACACAGCCTTTACCATCCTTGCAACCTGCCCCCTTTAATTAAAAATGGATTTAAAATATGTAACAATTAAGAAAACAAACAATGGGATTAGGTTGGCTTCCTTTTGAACTGAAATTTTGACAGGTTCGTTTCTTTGTTTTGTATATTTATTGGAGCGCCAAGGCAGCTCGGGGCTGTATACTCCCCCGGGGAGCTTAGAACGATTAAAGGGATGTTATTGGCCAAATGACCAGGGCACTAATGTAAAGCGCATTGATATGGTTTATTGCAAAATGCGCTATATAAGAATTTGTAATTATTATTTATTATTATCACCCACATTTATATATGATTAAAACAATCGAACGGTTCCAAAAACCAAAGGTCTATTTTTCCTTTAAGCTTAGTTCTTGTCAATATATTTTAAATATGTAACAATAAAGAAAACAAACAGGGGACCAGGTTGGCTTGGCTACCTTTTGAATTGAATTTTTTACAGGTTTGTTTCTTTGTATGATTAAAACAATCGAAGGTCTACTTTGCCTATCCTTTCAATTAAAAGCACAGTTTAGTTCTTGTAAAACATATTTCTGGTCGAGCTGACGTGTATGGTCTGCTAGTGGAGAGTGTCTTGAAATTAAAACCTTGAGTATGTCAATTATTAAAACTGCTCTTACATGAACTGGAAATTACCCAAAATAGAAAAGTCACCATGCGATGGATGAAGAATACAAAGGTTACATTTTTTTGTGATGGTTTTATTTTGCGACGAGTGAAGGACTCAATCTTGAACACAATTATTGAAGCTTGTCTTACATGAACTTGAAATTCCTAAAAACAGAAAAGACGCTCTAAGGATGAACAAAACAAAAGGTGACATTTTTTTGTGGCAAGTATTTTTTGGACGAGTATAGACCAAGATCTTATATTTCAGTCTCCTCTTGATGACAAAAAATTCCTTCCAAGAATCGGGAGACTCAAGTGTCCATTTGCACTTTATCATCAATGCTAAGAATGTGTGTAGTTTTTAATATTTGAACGTGTTCACTTTATCTGGAGAGTGTTGTAGCCAAGTGGTCTAGTTCCCGGACTCAAGTAGTCAGAGAGTGGGTTCAGGTCCTGCGCCCAATTTCAAAGAGCTGCTTATAAAAGAAGAAAATACTGCTTAAACAATTTCTGCTTAGAAATATTGAGCTGGGCCCAATTTCATAAGGCCTGTACAAACATAAAAACTTGCTAAGCACAGACAAATATTGCTTAACAGAAACTGGTTATCAGCCCAAATTCCATTAAGTTTGCATTGTTGCAGCTGATGCCCCACAAATAGTTTGCTTAACAACGAAATTTGTTAAGCAGTATTTTCTGCTCAACAGGTTTATGAAATTTGGCCCAGTATGCCAGTCACAAATTTTAAATGTGACTTGGCATTTTGGCTGGTAACCTTTTTCTGGTTAGCATAATTTTGTTTTGCTTAGCTTATTTTTTGCGCTTAAGCAGCTCTATGAAATTGGGTCCTGGTCATTGGGTTTTTCTCCTTAAGCAAGCAGAAATCATAGTTGCCTTGTCCTTCGGATGGGATAGTAAATCTGTGCAGTAGGTCCTATGTTTTGTATAACGATTAAATTAGAATTGAGATTGATTGATTGATGTTGAATTTGAATCTGTCTTTTATACAGGTGGCTACGAAGAGAGTTCTATGCCATGGGGAAATCAAAAACTGACTTGTAAGTATTTCAGTCCAATGTTTTCCACCTTTTGTTTCTTTGTAGATAAAAAGGACTGATACTTGACAGAGGCAACGAGGGCGATTGATTCCATGCCTACTAGTAACGAGGGCGATTGATTCCATGCCTACTAGTAACGAGGGCGATTGATTTCATGCCTACTAGTAACGAGGGCGATTGATTCCATGCCTAGTAGTAACGAGGGCGATTGATTTCATGCCTACTAGTAACGAGGGCGATTGATTTCATGCCTACTAGTAACGAGGGCGATTGATTTCATGCCTACTAGTAACGAGGGCGATTGATTCCATGCCTACTAGTAACGAGGGCGATTGATTCCATGCCTACTAGTAACGAGGGCGATTGATTTCATGCCTACTAGTAACGAGGGCGATTGATTTCATGCCTACTAGTAACGAGGGCGATTGATTCCATGCCTACTAGTCATTGCCAAATTTACATTTTCCTCATAGGGTGCCCCTTATTAAGAAGAAAATGCCTTGGCGTCCTTGCCCTTTCAATAACCGAGCACACAGACCTGAAAAGAGACAAAAGCTTAATATTTCAAAATCGAAAAAAAATATGATAAAGCCAAAACCATTGAAATGATGCACTGTAATGTATATATCCACATACTAATTTTTAGAGAGTGCACTCTACACTTTCAATTCAAGGCCGTTTTTTTCTTGGTGGGTCACTGAAGGGGAATCCCCGTACTTAAGATTCTCAGAAAGGAACAGACACTTAGGTATTGTTACGAATGAACCGTATTAAGTCAAGGAAGAAATATTCATTTCCTTGTAACATACATTTGTACATGTTGTTATGCCAACCCTTTTATTTGAAGAATGGTTTGGGAAATTTATAAATTTTTGCATGGCCCAAAGCTAAAAAATCACTTATTTCGGGCATGTGGTCCAGTGTAAAATTTGAGCACTTGGTTGGGGCATCTCTGATGGTCATTTTTAATGCGGTAGTGAAATTAAAAACAAGAAGTCCCCTCGGTCCACTTAAGCAGAAGTTTAAGTCCTGGCCGATTTGCTAACTTCCGACTAGGTAGTAGTTAAAGGCAGTGGACACTATTGGTAATTACTCAAAATAATTATTGTCATAAAACCTTACTTGGTAAGTAATGGGGAGAGGTTGATAGTATAACACATTGTGAGATGCGGCTCCCTCTGAAGTTACGTAGTTTCCGAGAAAGAAGTAATTTTCCACGAATTTGATTTCAGTGTCTTTAATAAGCAGGACAGTTCTTTTCAGAACTGAGAAGTCTCTCGAATTCTGAAAAATCTACTCAGCAGTAGTAGAATATTAAGCAAAACAAGTTCTTGAAAGAACATAATCTACCCTGCAAGTAGATACACACATGGTGTTACCGCAAACCAAATGTATGTTCAAAACGTTCCTCTTCTTTTTGTTCTGTCTTAGGGTGTCTCTAAGAGACTTGAAATCATTCATGCCGTGCGTCAATCTCAAAGTAAACACCAAGGACCTCAAGGAATACTTCAGTGTAAGTAACAAACGTGGCACTCTATTCTTTCCAAAACTAGGCTAAACCTTGGTTTAGTTACGCATCAAAACGATGAGAAGAAGACCTTTCAAGTAACACATGAACCCAATTTCATAGAGCCGCTTATAAGCAGAAAGTAGTGCTTAACTATATGTTGCTAAGCAAACGTAAGCAGGATATCAGTCACAGTTTGTATGCTGTTTCCAAAGTTGTATCGTAAACTTGGCTGTGATCCCTGGAAGTTAACTATCCCGACCAAAGTTTTGACAAAATAGATAGCAGGCCTGATACTTCAAAGAGGTAATGAAGGCGATTGCCTCCATGCCCCCTGCTCATTGCCTTGGTGCCCTTGAAATGCTCCAGTAGGAATTTACATCAAATGGAAATTTACAATTTCCCTTTAGGGTTCCCTTTACCAAGGAGAAAACGCCTTGGTGCCCTCGCCCTTTCAAAAACAAAGCATACATGCCTGAGATGGACATCCATCATAGCGTTAGATAAGCTCAGTTGGTAGAGCGCCTGCCTGTTTAACCAGAAGTCATTGGTTCAAATCCTGCTATTTGTTTTGGTTAAACCCCAAATTATATACTTTTTTTTTTTTTTTTAGTACATTACATTTTATTGAAGTAACTTAAATAATTATTACTTTTTCTTGATCAGGAGGTGGACAGATGGAACAAACAAGAAATCGGATTTGAAGGATTCTCTCAGCTCTACCATAACCTTATATTCCAGAGGGAGGTAAGACACAAATAAAAAGTTTGGATTAATTCTATTTCATTTAGAATTCACAGAATTTGGTGTACATATAGTGACTGATAAATTCAATTGATTTTGTATTGGAAGTCGTATGCCAGCCGCCAGTATACAATAGACTTGGGCTTGTATTAGAATGTGAAGATTACTTAGGGCAATGAAGGTAGGAATTGATATTCCTCTTGTAGCAGTCTAGATTGTATGATGGAGGCAAACATGCACCCGGCAAGGAGTTCCAATTTCTCTTGGAACTGTTTGCCATGACAAACTCTTACATACATGTAAAAAGGATTTGAAACTTTGCACGGTGGGAGTCTAAACAGGTGAGGTTCGCGGTAGCACCATGTGTAAATCTTCTTTGAGTATAGTGTTGGTTGTGCTTGTTGGCAACTCAATGTTTCAATCAGTGTCCTCTGATCGTCTTCAGGAGGATGCTGGACTGTGTTGCTGGATACGGCTAAAGTACTGCCTTGGAAATGAACTCTTACACAGGCCACAGTTGAAAAGGGCGACTACGGCTACATCTACAGCTAGATCAGCGCGTCTTGCCAGTGTTGTAGAATAGGCAGAGGCGCTCGATGTAGCCGTAGCTGTAGCTGAAGTCGTTGTGTTGGACACGGCCTCGGACATGACAACCTGTATTTGTGTAGTCACTGATAATGAGCTATTGGATTTAATCATAATCTTTTCATTTCTTTACAGGTTGCAGATCGATTCAAAGATTACATCGATGAACGGTAAGATAACTGACTGAATAAGCCAAGCAACCCAATCTTATCCAAATCTAGCCTTTTGTCACGGCCTTCGTGGCTTGCACAGCTTCGTAGAACCGCGGTTCCAAGCGACTGGAACGGGAGACCACACACGCGAGTTTTCTCGAGAGAAATACATTGATTCCCCCCCCTACAAGGAAAGAAGAGAATTGAGACCAAAATCAAAAGATAAATAAGGATATAATAAAACTGATATCTAATTTCATGTTTGTATAAACAGATATTGTTTTCTTAATTCAATATCCTTGATCATTCGGATACATATTTAACTCTTTTGAAGTATGTGTACAACTTCATCTAATAAGTGAATCACTTAATGGGGTGCAAGCAAAGGTTTAAATTTATCAACATTAAGTCTCATGCCATGTGATTTTTGTCCAGATGTTCCGATCCAGCATGTAGGAGCGTAGCTCCCTAGCCCTGGTCAAGCCTGTGTCTCGTTTCAGGGTGTCTAAGAAGGAGAGACATCTTCTCCCACGAGAAGCCTTGCCTTGTGTGGGCTCCCACAGGATATGAATAGTGTGTCAAATATAATAACAAGAAATATTTAATTCTATTCCAGAAATTTGGTGACCGTCAATGGCATGATCCGATTTCTTGCTGAAGAACAAAAGGTATTGATGAATTTGATGACTTTTTTAAACAAAGGTGCTAACATTAAGTCATGTCAAGGTTAAGTATTGTCGCTCGAATAGGTTACTCGTCTAGTTTACTATTGTTTCTAGCCCTTCAAAGAAAATACATAACAATTAAACTGATTAAAAGCCAAGGATAGCCCAAAAAGCTTACTAAAAAATGGCTTATTTCCATCAGGTCCTTAAAAAAATAATGCAATACAAAATTGCGCGGGAGAAATGGAATAACGAAAACAAAATTGCTTAAAGTTAGCATCGAATAATGGAAATCAAAAACGTTCAAAACCGCTAAAAATTAGATTGAGAGTAAAGATGTTCTTTCACTGCCCTTTTAATTTCAATTGATAATAATTATAAGAGAAAAAATAAAATAAAATGTTTAATAAGAAAAAACAAACAGAAATTTACCTAGTAAGTTTCCCTTGTGGTGTATATTGGAATATTTGATGCTACTGTGAAGTAAGTTCTGTTCCTTGTCATTGTCATTAGTCATTGTCATTGTCATTGTGACTTTCTGTCTGTGACTTTATAGGACACATTGGCCAATAATCCAATTGCAGTGAGGGAATCTATGAGATCGTTCCTGTCTGGCCTTAGCCGTGGCTCTCCTGATGCAGAACCTAGCTTCACTGTTCCTGAGGTAAGTTGGTTATTGCGTTATCTTTTCTGATTTATCGTTATCTTTTCTGATTTATCAATCAGAAGACGTTTAAACAGTGTCGCACTTTCAATCTCAGCGCAATTTAGATTTGAAGTCTTACATTTAGTTTGGCCATGTGAAATTTATAAACGACATGTAATTATTTATGTTTCCCACATGGTGAGTTGTAACATTAGGTGGTTGCCACAAAACTCCACATGGACAACCATACTTATTGTTAGGCTCACATAAATACCTTCAAGAACAATACTTGATCATAATAGCATGTGAACAATATTTTGTGTTTCACAATTCAACTTTTTTTTATAAGTAACATAAAACTTTCTCTCATTTTCAACTTAGTTTCTTCTCTACCTGTTTTCTCCGGAAAATGAATGTTGGGACGTAAAATTTGATAAAATCACGGACGACTTGAACCAGCCACTTTGCCATTATCTTGTTGCGTCTTCTCACAACACGTAAGTACAGAGTCATAGCCCCATCCTTGGCCGGATTGAGCAGTTGTCTTGACCAGTACTCCACCGAATGCCTTGTCCAAGCTTTGGTGTCTTCACAGTTAAATTATTGTTATGGCAACATCCACAATTTCCCTCCAACGCATCCAAAATAGTGCTGCGGGCTTAATTGTCTGAGCAAAACTCCAAGAACACATTACACTGGTCCTTCAATCCTTTCACTGGCTTCCCATTATTAACAAGTGAATCAAATTTAAAGTCCTGCTTGTTTTTAAAGTCAGAAATGGTCTAGCTCCTACTTTTCCTCAGAACCAGTCATGCATTTCTAATGAAGCCCACAGTTCTCGCAATCTATGATCTTCTTCTACCATTTGTGCTTGTCCCCTGAACCCCTCACTTAAACGCGGAATGGCCAATGAGCATTATTTATTTGCTGTTGTTGTCGACAGATATCTAACGGGAGATCAGATAGCCAGTGAGTCTTCATGTGAGGCATATGTACGATGTCTACGCATGGGATGCAGATGCCTTGAACGTAAGTCTAGAAACTGCCAAACAAGAGTGTGTTGTTTTTTTGTGTGGAAAAGATGATCTTCCTGTCAACGGAACTGGGCAAACTCCCACAAGGGGATATAAACAGAAAATACTGCTTAGCAAATTTCTATGCTAAGCAGTTATGGACTTTTGGCTGGTTACCAGTTTCTGCTAAGTAATGTTTTTTTTGTGCTTAGCAAGTTTTGCGCTTAAAGGCTTTATTGAAATTGGGCCTTGATTTCTGGCCCAAAACTCATTTTAAAATTTGAAACCACATTTGTTGTTGTTTACCTTGAATTGATTACCTCTTTCTCTCATTGCAGTGGATTGTTGGGACGGACCAGAGGGACTTCCAATCATTTATCATGGCCTCACTTTGACATCTAAAATTAAATTCCTAGACGTCTTGAGGACGATAAAAGAGCACGCTTGGGTACAGTCTGAGTAAGTACATCCAACCTGGTAAGGATTCAAACCAAATTGTGCATTTACTTAAAAAAAAAAATACAAATAGGAATTTAATGGTTTTTGTTTCTGAATTTGAATCTGAATTTTATAGTCATCAATCTTCCTAATCATCACACTAACATTTTGTAGAGAAGACAATGAAGACATTTTAAAGTTTTAGACGTGTGAGGGAAAACCCCTATAGATCGTATCGCATATGACGTTACCATTCAAATACCTGCCCTACAACATGGCATATGTAAGCGTGTGCGTCTAGGTATGGGTGCGTGTGCCATATAAATCAAACCGGGAACGCTGCGTGCTGCGTGTTTCATTTAAACCCATGCAGCCAGGTTGGGACTGCAAAACCCAATCCACATGCAAGGCTAGTGTCCGGGCTTGAACCGGGGTCCACAGAGGTGAAAGGCAGGGACAGAAACCACTGAGCCAACATGACTGCTTGTTTTTCACCGCCCATTCTCATGCCTGTTCTATACTTCATTAAAAGTGTTTAACCAAACTGGTTTTTGGAGTTGACAGTTGGTTTTTCATGTCTCCATCATTTTTACAGATTGCCAATTATTTTATCCATTGAGAATCACTGCAGTTTGCAGCAGCAACGCAACATGGCCACTTTATTCCAGGAGGTCTTTGGGGGTAAGTTGTAGTGAAAAATCTGAAGTTTGAAGTTAGACGCCGAAAGCAGTTGTCATCGTCATTCTGTACATAATGTTAGCTCTTACAGTGACCAACAACTTCTCAAGTATATATTTCATTCGTTACAAGGTTCCGCTCAATATAAAATTGTCTTCTAATGACTCGGTATAAGCCTGCTAGTAGCCTTAGATCTTCAGATGTGTCCTTGCTTGTTGTCTATCTCACTCACAATCTCACTTCAGTATTTGAATATGAGAAAGACTTCAGGCCTTAAGTCTTTCTCAGGCATCTGTGAGAGCACACAAATTCAAATTTGTGCAAAAGTGTTTGTTTTTTTCTTTCATTATTTTCTTGCAATTTCAATAACCAACTGAGCCAAAATTTTCACAGATTTGTTAATTGTATGCATATTTTGGGATACACCAAGTGAGAATACTGGTCTTTGACAATTACCAAAGGTGTCCAGTGCCTTAATAAGCAGAGAATTCTAGGAAGTATCCAATGGTTTTATTTCTTTTCTTGGCAGACGCCCTGTTGACTCAGCCGGTGAATCGAGAGGCAACTATACTACCCACTGTCAACGATCTCAAACGTAAAATCATCTTGAAGCACAAGAAGCTATCTGGTACTAACGAGACTTTCACAGTTCCTGATGAAGAAAGTAAGTATCTTGTGGTTCAAGGGTTCTGCTTACCGCCGAATTCTGGGCTTACCATCACCATTCTTACTGTGTAAGCACAGATTTTCTGCGCTAACTGTGTAAGTGTAGAATGCATAGTAACGTGGAGCACACTTGCGCACAAGCTAAAGTTCCCTGTTAACCTGTGAAATACGCTTCATGTAAGCACAGAATTCCCTGCTTGCGCAAGCACTGATAAACAGAGCCATGAGATCGGGCCCTTCTCCTTCCCACTACCCCCCCCCATCCTTTTCTCTCCTTCTTCATTGTCCAACCCTTCCCTGTTCTACATGCTTTCTGCCTCTTTCTCTTTTTGTTTCTTTCCACTTGTTAATGTGTGTTGTGTTGTCATTTAACCTTCAGGAAAGACTTGGCTAGGGTCGAAACAACAGGCCAATTAAGTCTTCTTAAAGCTAACGTAGTATACCTGTAACCTTTTGATCTTTGACTATCCACAGTAACTGGCCTGGATCTGAGGAATTCGTTGAAGAATGGAATACTGAAGTTGGAAGACCCCATTGATGTGAGTGTGTTTTGCATCTTAGCATTTATAATAGTAATAATAATAATAATTACAACATTTATAGAGCGCTAAATATGTAAGTTTCTAAGCGCTATAACCAGATTGACAAAACAGATGGGTTTAAGTAATGATTTAAAAGTATCCAATGAAGGAGCCGCTTGAATGTGGGTGGGTAGCTTGTTCCAAAGTGTTGGAGCTATGACTGAGAAATCATGATCGCCATAGTGTGTCATGATGCGGGGTCCCAAGGAAAGCTGGAAATGAGCGTTTGAAGAAGAGCGAAAGCGTCGGGTAGCTGATGAAAGTGAAGAAGAACGAAGGGCTATGAGGTCTTGGAGCATTTGAACCCTTACTAGGATGTGTCACCCATCATCCCAAAGGTTCTTCCAAAATCCATCCACATTCTCTAGCTATTGTGTCCTTCATGCCACGACTCTGATTTGCCAATTAAATGTAGTCTTGAATCCAAGAAAATCCCAACCACATTCAACTCGGCCTTTTGTCTCTTTGGATAGGGAGCATAAAAGCACAAAATAATTCCCATTTTCCTCAAATTTGTGCAACAACTAATGATTTATTTCTTGCTTCAGAATGAATGGGTTCCCCACTACTTTGTGCTGACGGCAGAGAAACTATTTTATTCTGAGCAAACGGAGACCCTCGGCAACCAAGATGACGATGACGACACAAGCAGCCAGCTGGACTTGGTAAGAGATTAACAGATTGTACTGAAAAGTTAATTCTAAAGAGCTTGTATTGTCCAGGTTTCCAAAGGCTGTTTTCAACCATTTGCTTTATGGAAGGCTCTTTAAACTTTTCTCTTTTCCTTTTTATCCCATGCAATTTATTAGGGTTTATTTAGGGTTTATGAATAAAAAAACTCATTTTTATGTTCTTTTTTTTCTTCTTTCCTTTAGCAAACAACTTCCAACGATGAGCTGCATTTCTCTGAGCCGTGGTTCCATGGTAAACTAAACACAAACAGCACCATCCCACCACGCATGCTGGCCGAGCAACTCTTGCAGCAGTACCAGAAGGGAGAAGGGACATTCCTGGTCAGGGAGAGCGAAACATTCAAGGGAGACTACTCACTCTCATTCTGGTAAGAAGAGAAATAATTCTTGTCAATTATTTTGTGAAAGCGACAGAAGGGTCGTCAAGAGGACAGTGACCATACCCAAGACTTGGCCACTGGACTCTGACAGAGGAAAGTTTTAAGAATTAACCCTCAAAATTTCTTCAGTTTGTGCACTTTGCCTCTGTCGGATATCTGCATTGCTTTGCACCAACCAAACTCTATTGTCACTCTATTGCAAATAACTGCACCCGATGTAAATGAAAACCCAGTGGCACTAAGCCACTCGTATGTCAGATATAACGTTTTAACAACATCCAGATGCAAGCATTTGAAACTGGCACTTCTCTCAACTCACCTAAAAATTGATATCAATAGTCACAGGGTTTGAGGAGATTGTTTAATGATAAGTTTGTTTCGAGACACTATTCCCATGCGAAACCCCTGTCTCCTGAAGGGCACGAGGGAAGGTTAACCTTAATTTGAAATTTCAACTTGTTGAGCCAAAATCTGTACAAATTTTAACAAACTTGAAGAAGACGGTCAGAGCACACTGACCGAAACGTCAAGCATTTGAAACTGGCGCCTCTTTCGACTCACTTAAAAAATGATACTAATAGTCGAAAAGTTCAAGGAGAATGTTTAACACTAAGTTTATTTCCCGACACTATTCCCAATCCTCCTGCCTCCTGAAGGGCTCGAGGGAAGGTCAACCACTGCCGAATCAGGTACCGGTTAGATCAGAGCCGTCCCAAGTATTTCCTGGTGGAGCATACCTGCTTCGACAGCCTCTACAGCCTCATCTCACACTACAGACAGTGTCCCTTACGCAGTAAGGGTATGGAACTACTACTCACTGAGCCTGTCCCACAACCCATGAGCCATGAGGGTAAAGAGTAAGTCAAGGAGACCGTTCTTGTCGCTGACTGACCCTTCCGGGACGTTGTGATGCCCACTCTCCCCCCGCCTAACAACTAATCTGGCATGTGTCTTTATTTTTTGTATTTCTTTGATAGGTTTGATTCTTCTAACATAGATCCTGCATGTTATGTCTTCCTCTGGACTTGAGTTTTTTTGGTCTTTTTCTTATTAACCTGGTGTGTGAGATTCTGAAGGCATTTCTCTCGTTAAGTTTACGAACTCGGATGTTTTTTTTATTTTGTTGTAATGTCCTCCTTGATATAATGATTTATGAAAGGGTGCACCAAAGCAAGAAAGGTGCTTATCAGATTGAGCTAAAATTTGAAATTTCAGCTTGTTGAGCCAAAATCTCACCTTAAACCAAATTTGAACAAAATTTGAAGAAGACGGTCACAGCACACTGACCGAAATGTTGAGCTGTACAAACCGGCTATTTCAGAGCCACCACTAATCACAAAAGAGATTTTGACATGGTGTCACCGCAAACCTTACTTAGGTAGGGTTTAACCCACTCGGTGATTTGACACAGAATGACCCCTTGGTAAAATTTGCTTGTAATAGACATGTCATAAAATACTTATTTCACAAAAGTTGTACCTAGTTACAATATTACTCTCATGCCAAACAAGGTGTAATTGATGTTACAAAAGATGTAACAAATTTACTTTTGTGAGAAAGATGTCAAATTATCAAAGTGTGAATGAACAGACAATAACCAAGAAACAGTCGAGTTTGTACACTGTGTATTTGCCTTCAGATCCCAGTCAACCATGCACATTGTTTTCTCCCTCTAACAAACTTTGTACTCCTAACCGTTTATTTATTTCTTTATTTTTTGTTTTGCTCTTTTTAACTTCACTTATCTCACACATGACCATCTGTCAACTCATACTCACTTGTCAAACCCCGTTTTTGATGTATTCCCTTCTCTTTAATTTATTGTACTTGGCCTCTTTATCTTGTCTTTCTTTCCCTTCTGCCACTAATGTTCCACCTACCTTCCATCTCTTAACTTGTTCATTCCTTTTCCTGTTTCCCTCCCTTTTTCCTTTGCATTTCCGTTGCTATATTTATACTGCTTTTCCTCATTTCGTTCCCTCATATCCTGACCTTAACCATAACCCTATTCCTGACCCTATTTCTGACCTTAACCTTATCCCTTACCCTAACCTTACCCTAACCCTAACCCTTTCCCCTACTCTCTTTGTCCGATCTCTTGTCATCCTTCATCATTACCACCCCATCCTTACCTTCCTAACCCTACCCCTAACCATAACCCTACCCCTAACCTTATCCCTTACCCTAACCATAACCCTACTCCTTACCATAAACCTACCCCTAACCCTTACTCTACCCCTAACCCTATTCCCAACTCTAATCTTAACCCTTACCCTAACCCTGACCCAACCTTAACCCTAATCCTAACCCTATTCCTAACCTTAACCCTTTCTTCTCCTCTCCTTCTCCGCTCTCTCACCACCTCCATCCTCACCCTCCCTTCATTTTCCAACGCCAATTGCAAACTCACTCATACCACAGGGCCAAGGGCCGCATCAATCACTGTCGTATTAAGTCCAAGCTGTTCAATGGTCAGCTTATGTACTACCTGACAGAAAGTCTGCTATTCAAAAACATCTACGATCTTATTAACAACTATCGAGATAAACCCTTGAGGGGAAAGAACGGGCTGGAAGTTACTCTCACCAACTCGGTGCCCCAAGCCTTGGCTCATAAAAACAAAGAGTAAGTTGCTGTGATAGTTTTTACGAGGGTTGATCCTCGGTAGAAAAACGTTCTTTTTGAAAAAATGAAAGCCAACGTTAGAATATTCCATGAAATAAAGAACGAAATGCTGCATACTGTTTTTACGTTGAAAATTCTACCATACCATAAAATATATTTACAAGAAAACAAGTTGGGGATGTAGTGCTTTCTGCTCTACAGTTGAATTTGTGGCTAACACTATTCTTAATAACACTCTGTGCAAATTAATCTGTGTGTTTAAATTTTTGTTTTTGGCTTATCTGTTTGTTGTTTAGCTCTTTGTAAAAAAACGCAAATGTTTCTAATTCTAAATACCCCCTGCACATTTTATTTGTTACTAGAACTGAAGAGCTTTGTCACCCAAATCCCAATTGGGATCTACTTCTTTGATTGGAACCCTATTCTCCCATTGAGTATATCAGTGGTCCTAAATTGGGTGACTATCCCAACTCGGCCCTTCCATGGTAAACCAGCCTAACTCAACAATTTTGGTTTGTTATATAAGATTATTTCTGGGTAAATCAAGGGTGTTTTTTCCACCTAAAAGTTTCAAAGACATACTAGGGCCAAGTTTGAGTAGCGGCCATTTGTCAACCACTTGTCAATATTCCATGGTTACCTATGTACGCATCCCATACATCCTGGGTACCAGGCAAAATCGACCAATGGTCAACTTTAGTTCGTAGCTCGAAGAAGTGAATACAATAATGTCCTATTTCGTCCTTTTTTTTTTAAATGCTCATCCCATTTTATGGCAAAACAGATTATCTCTGTACTTGCTTTTATCAAAATGTAATTTTTTTTCGAGTTCAGCTGTTTTGACATCAATTTATTTATTTTGGTTTTACCCATGTACATCGATGTGTGTTAGCACTGTATACTCAGTACTTTCCCGGGTTCTGTGAAAAAAAAACCCAGGCATATTACTTGGGTGAGATTCGAACCCCTGACCTTTTGATATGAGTAAATTCATCCCTATTGACAATGATTGATGGCGTTGATAACTTACAGATGGTTCCATCAGAAGCTTAAGCGTGTTCAAGCTGAGGAGATGTTGAAGCGAGTTCATCAAGATGGATCCTTCTTAGTTCGTAAGAGGGAACAAGAAGACGACTCTTATGCTATATCATTCAGGTAGAGTCCCTTCTCTTTGGATCTCATAATCAAACCAGTTTCTTTTTGTAGGTTTGCAGGATCAATGCTAGAAGCAACACAACCTTGAGTAATGCTCACACATTATTTTTATTTGTATCCCTGGGGAGGTAGTGCTTTCTGCTCTACCGGCCAGGCTTCGGACTGAAGATACCCAAGCCTACATCCCTATGGACTGTTAAAAGGGGTAACCGTGTTTCAGCCCTAGAAGTAGGTGACAACGGCCTCTGGACAAAAACAATTGTAGCCCACAATTTGAAGTGGCCTTCAGGCCTTGTGTGTCTGGCAACTTGCATAAACAAAATTTAAAAATATTTAAAAAATTCATTGTATATTTTGTTCTTTCCTTTTGTTTGCATTTGATTCTACAATAGCAACTCGAAAGTGGAAATCTTGAATTTACTTAGAAAGTCATTTAATGCACTGAAACCAAAAAGCAGACCCACAATTTGAGAAGTCTAACTCCACTTTGCTCTTTCACTGTAGAGCCGAGGGCAAAATAAAACATTGTCGTACAAATCAAGAAGGACGTCTATTTGCCATAGAAAGTCATTCACTCAGAAAGTCGTTCAATTTACTGAAAACAAAAAGCAGATCCACAATTTGAGAAGTCTAACTCCACTTTTCTCTTTCACTGTAGAGCCGAGGGCAAAATAAAACATTGTCGAATAAATCAAGAAGGACGTCTATTTGCCATCGGCAATGCCCACTTTGAGGACATCTGTGAGTTGGTCTCGTACTACGAGAAGTTTGCCCTGTACCGCAAGATGAAACTCAAGTACCCCGTCAACCAGGACATCGTTGATAGGGTCGGAGGGGTAGGTTTATTCATGAGTAGAAAGATTATGTTTATTATCTTAAAAATTCATAACTCCTGGGCTCGATTTCACAAAGCAATAAAATCCATCGTAAGACAAATTGTCAGTATCACCATAGTGATTTGTATTGCGACGTCACACTTTACTAAGCACTACGAATGATTTCCAGTTAAGATCAATCTTAGCTCTTTGTGAAATTGATGTATTTTAACAATCCATACATCAACGGCCTGGACATTCAACACTCAACAAGCTATACGCATAATGTCACCCCATTTAACTTCCGGACATTGAATATTTTATAAAATCAAATCTCAAGTTTTGAAATCACGTTATTTTTTAGCTTATCAATGTTTCTTAACCCAAAAATGTGTAAATTTGAGTTGTCTTTCAAAGACATGCTTACTCTTACATGTCTTACAGGAACAGGGCCCAATTTCATAGAGCTGCTAAGCACAAAAATTTGCTTAGCATGAAATTTCTTCCTTGAAAAAAAAAACGTGATACCCAACAAAAATTCCATTTGATGCGTATTATTGCCTGTACTAATATTCAGCTGTTGTTTGCTTATCCTGAAAATCATGTTGAAATTTTGTTAGAAATCCTGTTTTTATGAAGGCCAAAATTTCATGCTAAAGCAAATTTTTGTGCTTAGCAGCTCTATGAAATTGGGCCCAGGTCTGCACTGAACACTACATGTCTAGTTTTGATTGTTCTTATAACATTACAGCATGCTGATGAAGGGTCATTGTACGGGAACCCTGAGCTCTACATGGATCCCAACCAGTTCATTCCCAAGGTTAGTGCGAACATTTTGCAGTTTCTCCCTGTATTTTCTACAAAAATAATGATATGTTAATTAGCAAGTGTTTTTGACTTGTTGGATATTGGGTAATCTTGATTATTGTCTCCTGGTGTTGCTATACCTCATACATAGTCGTATCGAGTGCTGTATTAATAATAATAAGAAGAAGAAGACATTTGTAAAGCCTCTAATCGCATAAAGAGAACAATAAAATAAACAATGAGAGAAGATACAAGATAAAAATAATCAAATTACAAAAAAGCAGCTGTAAACAAATGAGTTTTCAACAGGGACTTAAAACATTGTAAAGAATTAGCTTGGCGAATATGCACAGGAAGACTTTTCCAAAGAAACGGTGCGGCGTAAGAAAAAGATCTGTGGTCATAAAAACTATTTTAAAAAAAATTCTTACTGGTCCATTCACCATTACGTGCCAGATGCTATTTTTGCTATTAAAGCCATTGGACCCTTTCGGTAAACAGTGTTGTCCAAGGCCCACACTTTGTGTATCACAACTTCTATATCAAATAACAAACCTGTGAAAATTTAGGCTCAATTGGTCATCAGAGTCGGGAGAAAACAACGGAAAAACCCACCCTTGTTTCCGCGCGTTTCGCCGTGTCATGATGTGTTTCAAATAAATCCGTAATTCTCGTTAACAAGAATTTATATTGTTTTGCTGTTTTCTCAAAAAGTAAAGCATTTCATGGAATAATATTTCAAGAGAAGTCTTTCACCATTGCCTTCTGTAAACCCTGTAAGTTATTTGTAAATCTGTGAACTTTTTTTGTTTTTCTGAACTGAAAGGGTCCAATGGCTTTAACCAAGCGCATGCCAGTATTCACATGCATAGTTGACCTTCCCATGTGCAAAAGTCTGCTGCGCATGCGCTTTGCAAAGCAGTTGTAGAACTGTAACATGGGTGTAGTACACATAATAATAATAATAATAATAATAATAATAATAATAATATTAATAATAATAATAATAATAAGACTTGTAATGCGCACATATCCACCCTGCTGGGTGTTCAAGGCGCAGTGAGCTAACATCACATTGTTAAAAGATGGCAGTACACTTAATAGCCGAGGGCAATAATGTAAAGTGTGCTTTATAAGAGCTATACGAATATAAACCACAAGGGAAACTGACTGGGTAAATGGTTAGGTGATCCCCAGGCTGCCGCTTCCCATGTATCGTAATTTGGGTGTGATCAAAGATATTGACAAAATAAGGGCGGCTTGATAATTCGGAGGTCGTTGGTTCGAATCCCACTCTAGTCAATTCTTTGTTCAGCTCAACAAAAAAAATCATTCATAAGAACTAGTTTCTATTACTATAATTGTTATTTGAAGGTGACAGTGAAGGCTTTGTATGACTACAAGGCACAACGTGATGATGAACTGTCCTTCTGCAAGCATGCCATCATTACCAATGTCGACAGACAAGATCATGGATGGTAAGTAACACCATTTTTAGACAGGTGCGTAGAGTCGCCCTAAACAAATAGATAAGGAGCCACTCTAAGACCCAAATAAATGTTGGTTTCAGACAGGCAAACTTAACATAACATAACATAACATTTACATTAGTTTCATCTCATCACAAGAACGACATATGAAACCAAGGTGCTCTAGAGTCGTTCGGAACGCCTGCAACATCTTTCAACTTCTAGCGTGCCAGTCGCTCCTAACTGTTTTCAGAATTTGTTTGGGTGTGACTCAAAAGCGCTGCCTTCATTTTCTTCTGGTTATAAATTATTATTATTATGATACAATGAGGCCGTGTCCGAAACGACGACTTCGGCTACAGCTACGTCTAGATCAGCGCGTCTACCAGTGTTGAAGAATAGCAGACGCGCGCGATCTAGCCGTAGCTGTAGCCGAAGTCGCCGTTTCGGACACGGCCTGATATTCAAGGAAGTGTGAATCAAAGGCGCCTCGAAACTCCCTGCTATTTTTCAGGTGGCAAGGTGACTATGGTGGTAAGAAGAACATGTGGTTTCCATGTAACTACGTCGAGGAGACTCAACCCAATGACGCAGGCAGTCCAGAGTCTACGCTACTAGGTACTCTACAGAAAGGATCTATCGATATCAGAGGCTGCAGTGTGGGTAAGTTAAGACAAACAGAAATAATCAAAAGGTAATAATATAGCGTCTTATCCTAGACCTCAGAGCACTTAACATGAAAAAAGAAAACAGTTCTATGAATCCTCGTTGGCATGGCTCTGCTTTGGGACTTGGGCAAAGGTCAACATTAGACGGTTTGAGACCAGGTTTTTACCCGCCGATATCATGCCTTGTTTGAAATTGAGATGAGAAAGATTACTGGAATGTTATAAGCCCAATGACCAGGACACTAATGTAAATTGCATTAATAGGGTATTGTAAAATGTGCTGTATAAGAACCAAAACTCATCCTACTTGAAACAGTAACTGGAGTTGACGGTGAGTTGATGGCACCAAGCGAGTTGACAGCAAATTGACGGCAAGTGGTAGGACTCCGTCTCTTGCTCGTTCTTAAAATTACAACAGCAGTTGTTTACGGTGTCAGTCTGTCAAATGCTAAATTGTAAGAACATTTCTTGTCTGAGGGCAAATTACTCTTTTTGAATTTGAAATGGTGGCATCTCTGAAATTCAAAACTCATCCTACTTGAAACAGTAACTGGGAAAAATAGACAGGGTAGGGCTCGGAAGAGATTGGAAAAACTAAATCATCACTAAAAGCACTTTGAACACCGAAGAGCGCAAGATAGGCAAGAGTGGAGAGGGAAAATTCATTTAGCCAACGTCCTGCGGGATATGGTGCAAGATTGATTAATTGATAAATTTTTATTATTTTTTTAATTATTATTAATATACATTGATATCTGAATGACCTCTTTCTGCTTTTCAGAGACGTTCCCTGGATCACGCACCACCCATCCCAACGTCTTCCGCATTACCCGCTTGAACCATAGACCCTCCATAGAGCTGGCGGCATCGTCAAGTGAAGATCTCAGCGATTGGATTCAGATGATTGAGACTGCTGCTATTAGGGCTGAGGAAAGGGTAAGTCGTTATCTGAAAAGATGACTTAAAGGGAAGGTATAGGCTTGTTAATCACCGCTAAAATTAATCACATTAAAAGCTTTCACCCGTCTCAGACAGGTGCGACCGAACCAAATAGATTAGGAGCGACTCTAGTCATTCTGAACGACTGAAACAGTTGATCTTTCGACTTCTAGTGCGACCAGTCGCTCCTAATTGTTTCAGACGTCAAATTTTCTTGTACTTAATTCAGAATTTAATGAGCGCCTGTCTGATACTAGTGTAACTTAATCATCAGACTTGTCCGTTCGTGAAAAATGCAAAGTTCATACCACATTTGTTTGGCACCAAGTCAGCACTATATAATTCAATGGATAAAATTTGCTACTTCTTGAAAAATGCAAAATGGCAAACTGATTTGAAGGTCATGCTTTTTAAGTGTAATTATTAAACCATTACATGTTGGGTCTGGAAACTTTTAGAAAATATTAAGTATGTCAAGAATGTGTACAAAAAATCATTTACCAAAGTTGTGATTTTTGACAAATTGATCAGTTAAAACGATGCTGCATTTACTCAAAAGAAATTTTCCAATGGTGTCACTGCAAACTTTAGCTTGGCAGGAATGGTTTACCAGTTAGGAAAGGTAATGTTAAAACCGGTGTCCTGCATAGGAAGTGGATCTAAACAAATTTGTTTATGTTTTCCTGATTTACAGAAACAAGATCAGAATAAACATGAGCGCAAGATGCGTATCGCAAAGGAATTCTCTGATCTGATCGTCTACTGCAGAGCAGTTCCTTTCCGAGAAGAAAGTAAGTTTCGTTTGACTTATATTAAGCTAAATCATCCTGCTTTCTGAAACTAGAAAATAGAATTAGCTGTTGCAAACTGCTCACCAACCAAAAGGACCCATGGTATCATTGCAAACAAAAAGTTAGTGGCCTGACGTTTCAACCCTTTCAAGTATTTCTCAAAGGCTAAAATAATTGAATTTAGGAAAGATAAATTTGAGACTTTCCGTCTCTTTTTATGTCTTCCTGGTGATAAATAGTCCAGTATCACCTGTCGAGTACCTTGGTCAGACCTCAAGGGCCCAATGTCATGGGTCTCCTTACTGTAAGTAAAGATTCGGCACTTACGGAAGCAGGGAATTCCGCACTTACGTCAGGCATACGTTACAGGTTAGCGGTGAATTTCTGCTTGTGCAAGCATGGAATTCAAGTTACAAGGCATTCTTTGCTTACACACCTAGCGCAGAAGTTTGGCGCTTGCACAGAAAGCAGAGAATGGTGATTGTAAGCTTTAAATTCAGCGGTAAGCAGAGCCATGGAATTGGGCCCCACTTATCCCTGAAAATTCTCTGTAATTCCTCATGTTTTCTTTCCTTCTCTTAGACATTCCTGGCAACTATTTTGAGATGTCTTCATTCCCAGAGACTAAAGTGGAGCGCTATCTTGCCGCAGGCAAGTCCAAGACCCTGTTGGAGTATAACAGACACCAGGTAAATTGGGCTTAATCAATAATAACAATAATAATAATAAACCATTCTTATATAGCGCATATCACCATGAGGTCCCTATGCGCTGTAAAAGGAAATCAACAATTATTGTACAAAGAAAACAGATATGTTTTCAACCGGGTTTTGAATTGTTCTGATGTCTCAGCCTGTTTAACAACCTCCGGAAGACTGTTCTATAACTGAACTGCTACATATTTGAACGAGCGGGAACCGTACGACTTGGTTTTGATAACTCAGGGGAGTCAGAAGGGATTTATTTGAAGATCGCAGATTTCTGGTTGTATTTTTAGCTCGTTTTCACATTTCGTAAATGAAAATGAACGACAGACGTCCTTGCGATTTAGCTTTTTAGAAAAAAAAACTGAAGAGCTATTATATCCGCAGGAAATATCTGTCAGTTGTCTCAGAAAGATGATGCGAAACTGAACAAGTAATCTGTACTCTGTGAATAACATACTGTAACAGTTTAACACAGTTTAACTCTTTGAATCATTTTCCCATAACATACGCTGTTTTATTTATTACTTTATGATATTGTATGTTTGACTAGAGAGCAATAAAATGTTATCTCAGGATAACAAAATATAAAAATAAATAAATAAATTACATTTTATTTTCTACCAGGTCAGCCGAACCTATCCTAAAGGACAACGCTTTGACTCATCTAACTATGATCCAGTTCCCATCTGGACATGTGGTTCTCAAATGGTCTCTCTCAACTACCAAACCCCAGGTGTGTTATTTATAATGCGTTCTGTATCAGTCAGGCAACGATTCCCAAATGGGATCAAGCAAGCAACCGTGTTGTATACTGCCTGTTACTGTGTATACTTTGTTCGAGTCCTGGTTGTGACACTTGCTACTTCTTCAAGTTGGAGAGGTAGGGCTTCTGATTGATGATACCCAAGCCTACATCCGTATGGACTGTAAAGGGGGTAACCCTGTTTTAGATCCAGAAGTAGGTGGCAATGGCCCCTGGAAACAATTAATTGTAGCCCACACCTTGAAGTGGCCTTTAGGCCTTGTGTGTCTGGCGACTTGCATACAAAATATAACAAATAACAAAATAAAAATACTACTTCACTCTGTTGACAAAAAGAGTGACTGAAAGTGATGGTTGAAGCTTTGACATGTGTGGGTCCGAGTCGTAAACTTATTCTTGATGTCATTTTTAGATCGCTACATGCAAATCAACGAGGGACTGTTTTCTCTAAATGGTCGCTGTGGTTACGTCTTGAAGCCTCCCTGCATGCAAGAGCCGAACTTTGACCCCTATGAACCCCGTTCCATTACTGGTGTGGACCCAATTCATCTAACTATAACGGTAAGATTTCTTAGTGTGTGTCTTATCATGTTAATAGAGAGTTTTCGTTTTCGCTGACGGATATCTGAAAACAATTGTATGAAACAGTAGTTTGGTTTTGTTTTAGAAATGCAGATACTATATTAACCTGGAAATAATACAACTATCTATATTTATATAGGAATAAAACAAGCGAACATTTCCAAAAATTAAAGGTATACTCTTGCCTTTAAAGACGACAATGAATAATGATTATTTGCTTTTCATAGTGAACATTACAATGCTGTTACAATGATTTGGGGTTTGCTTTCCTCTACCAATAGATTTTGGCTGCCAGACATTTGGAGAAGACGGGTCGCTCCATCGCCAGCCCCTTTGTTGAAGTTGAAATCATCGGGATTGAGCGTGACAGCTCGCAAAAATACAAAACGCAGACAATTGGTAAACAGAACATTTTGTTGAATGATAATACTTGGAACAGGTGTAATATGGTGAGAACGAGGCAGGAACGTACCATCCGAAGGATGAAACAATAATCGTTCAGTGCACTGCAGTGTCTTGTTTAAGGACACAACTGTCAAGACTTAAACCCACACTCTGCTGATCAGAAACATCAGAGCTGGAAGAGTCCAGTATGCTTGACTGCTTAGCCACGACAGCCCAAAGAGACTTGTTAAAGTTAAAGTGCACAGCCACAATCATGAGTATACGTTTTGTTACAAAGACACCAAATGAACAACTCTTTGCAGATCTTGCATTTGACAAACTCGAGCTTTTTTTTTTCACCATTGACACTGCGACTGTTGATTGGTATATAAATAACATAAGCCTTTTTGAGGTATGGCGGACGTGATAGGAGTGTACTGTTTGGTTTGGGTGTATACACAAATTTACCCAAACCTTAAATAGTGTTGTAGCATTGTGTCCGCCACATCTCATTGAGATAACTGCTACATCAGTGGTTTTTAAACTGTCATTTACATTTTAGCTGGTCATTACTAACTTTGCTACTTGTTTGTTTTATCCTTACCAGCTGACAATGGTTTCAACCCCTTCTTCAATGAGCGCTGTGAATTCGACATCGTCAATAGAGACCTGGCCTTCATCCGCTTTGTGGTACAGGATGAAGATATGTTTGGTGACCCTAACTTCCTGGGTCAACGAACTATGCCGCTGAAGGCAATCCGAACAGGTGAGTGTCTAGGCAGTTTGAAATCCTTCAAAATACACTGGTTGGTTTTAATTGATTTTGAAGAATGCAATCTTGAGATTAGGCTCAATCATATATATTTGGTTTGCGGTAGACAATGTGTGTGTCTACTTGCCAGGTAGAGTTTGTTCTTTAGAGAACGTCTTCTGTTAGTGTTATATTCTACTACTGCTTCTATGGTCTTTAAAATATTTTAGAAATGATTTGGATAAAATTGGCGTCCGTAAACTAATTCTGGATGGTGTCGATTTCTTTTCTTTCAGGGTATCGCTCCGTGCCGTTACTTAACGGCCACTCAGAGGTTTTAGAGCTAGCCTCGCTGCTAGTCCACGTTGAAACCAGGGTTATAGGGGTGAGTCATTTGGATTTGTTTTTTTGTTTGAGGGACATCGGGTGAGTTGGACTATGAAAACACTTGCGTTTGTTATGAAATGCATATTGTTAGAAATATGTTTTAAAAGTAGAATATTAGTTTTTTTGAGGTTTTACAACCAAATGGTCAGCCACTTTGAAAGTGACTTTCTGTCACTATTGGTTTTCCCTGCCAGGGCTCTTTGTTTTAGTGTATGTACCACCCCCACTGGAGGTTGGCTCAAGCCGGGTGCCTCAGTACTTTTATATGTGATTTTACATTTTTAATATGCTTCTTAAAACTATTGTATTGTTTGCTTGTAAAGACGCTTAGATTTACAAGTACTCTAACTAAACATCTTTTGTCTTTCCTTGTACCAGGAGTGTGGTGACAATGAGCTCTATGCATCCATCCAATGTTTGAGGGATCGAACGCAAGAGTTGACTCGCCAGATTGGGGAGATTAACTACCCCACTGCAGAGCCCCGAGCAGCCCAGACTGTCCAGGTTAAAAATGCAGAGCTAGAACAGGTCCAAAAGAAGCTCTTCAAACTTACTGAACAAAGAAGGTAAAAGAATTCATTGTTGTTTTGGGGGGAATTTCTCTAATTTTAAAGGTTTTTTTTAATGTGAAATCGCCCAACATCACAAGACCATGGATGGCCACTTCACAAGACCATGGATGGCCACTTACTGATTTAGCTAGCTTTGGTGCAAAATACTTTTCTGACAAGCTCTTAGTTTTAAGAACCATATCTAAGAAGTTACCTTTTCTTTTGAATTTAGTGCAAAACTAAAGAAGACATATAGTTCCAGCACTTGAGCAGTGTGTTATCAAGTACAGCCAGTGCAACAGGCCAGAACCGGATCAAACCAGTCAAGACCAGCACAAGCAAGTTGAACAACATTTTGGGAGCTGTTCAATCTAGGTCACCTACAAGGTTGTATGACCATAGCAACTGGAAACCACAAAACACCACAAGAAACACAAAACCAATCTGCATTATTTTATGTGGGATTTTGTCAATAATGACCTTTGACCTACTTATAAACAATATAATTTGTTTGTTTGTTTGTTTGTTTGTTTGTTTGTTTTTGTTTGTTTGTTTGTTTGTTTGTTTGTTTTTGTAAATAGAGAGTATCCTCCCAGAACACTTCTAACAACAGTTGTGTCTCCGGGTATAAATAATCTTAAGTATTTTGAAAGAGTTAAAACATAAATCTGTGTCTTTCTAATATCAGTTAATAATCAATGCACATGATTTTTTTTTCTTTTCAGAAAAACATCAGTAGCTATCTAAATAATCAAATCAATCATGAAAACTTGATTTGAATACATATCACACTTTGTTATATAATATTGTAATGTAAAGAAATGCATGCCACAATATGCCTCAAGCATGAATGTAACAAACCTTCAAAGTGAAGACACTTTGGGCTGAAACACTAAGCAGAAAATAAAAGAGCATTAAATGCAACAAAATTTTCCGAAAATGTTCTTGATGGAACTTTTTTTAAAGTTAGAATGATCCAATTTAACCTTTTCTGTAGCAGTCTATAAGTTCCAGTTATACCCACAAGTGCACTACCTAATGGCCCCATTTATCATATCAATCACAAGACATTATAATCATTTCCATTTCTAAATTTGTGCAAAGAGCTAAGAAACGTTTATTTAAAACCTGAAAAATATCTTGTAATGTATTTACAGTTATAGAAGAAACTGTGTACGAATCGCAACTTCTTCAGTTTTTTGTTTTGTTTTCAATTTTGTTATCAGAGTATATATTTCTGACATCGGATATTTGTTTTGTAAAAATGAAAAATAGAGAAGAGAAAAAAAATGCAAATTCTTTTAAAAGAAGAACTGACCTATGGTAAAATGCTATCAGATTTGAGTTTGCGGTGAAAGTAGCATGGTGCTACCGCATATATCATTCGTATCTTACTTAAAATTAGTTGACAAGTTTCTCAAACTAGTTTTTAATCTTGAGAATTAAAATTATGATAATTAAGCAACAAGATGGCTTAACTTGTGTACAAAAAAATCTATTAATCTGAAAGGTTGTGCACAACATTAAAAAAAAAAAACTGACTAATATATGTTTTTTTTTTGCTGATTTGGGGGTTATTTTTCTTCCATTTGCTATTATTAAGAGAGACTTACCACCAGCATTTGACAAATGTACAAAGCATCCATTCAGGTTGTATCAGAGGTTGCTTCTTTTTTATTACTTTAATTTAATTGAAACATTGAGTCAAGTATTTCCTTAAATACTAGTTGAAGTGATGTAGTATAATGTCATAGAGTTGTACATAAGAACTAGAGGGCGCACTGGGCTATATACGCTGCCTGGCATGCGGCCATTTTCTAAGTTGACAAAACAGCATCCACAGTGTGTGTTAACGCGACCCAGTGTGCGGCCATTTTGTAGGTTGACAAAACATCATTGCGTAGCGTTCAATAAACACAAACTCCAACGTGTACTTCATATTCAACACGCATACTAAATGGTGCGCGTGTCTTCTTGGGGTCCCGTCACATTTGTGCAAGCAGCATCACCAGTGCGCCCTCTAGTTCTTATATATAACTCTATGTACATGTATAAGTTATTGTAGCATGCTGGTGCATATCATAACTCTTGAGTCACAATTAACCCACTTGCTTTACATGATGGAATCAATTCTCTTCCTTTGGTATTTTTTTATTTTTTTGTTTGATTGCTTTCAATGCGCCGTATTTTTGACCGTGTGAGGGCACTCTCAAACAGATTTGTCACTTCAATTTATCACTTCAGGTGGTAAATTCATTCATACCCAAAAACAGTTATTAAAGACTGGAACACATAACCACCACAGACCACTTATCCATCACGGAAATGAAGACGCCAATAAGTAGCCAATATAATCAACTTCTACAACATTTTAAAACTATGAAGCAACAGAAGTGACAGAACGCTGATTAAAACTGTTAAAGAGCACTCTAACATGGTCTAAAAATATGGCGCATTCATTGAGTAATACTATTCCCTTGATTGCAATGGAACATTTACAGTGTATAATAATGGATGGCCACAACATACTGTATTTATATAACTTTGTTAATCCGAAGGTGTTAATATATTAAGGTGCACACTGGTGTTTGTCCGGCAGAAAAACTAGCCGCCAAAACCAACCAAAACAGAAAATAATCTCCCATCCAAATACGGACCACAATGGTGCTTTAAAGGCAGTGGACACTATTGGTAATTAGTGGACACTATTGGTAATTAGTGGACACTATTGGTAATTAGTGGACACTATTGGTAATTAGTGGACACTATTGGTAATTACTCAAAATAGTTACTACATGTAGTATAAAACCTTTCTTGGTGACAAGTAATGGGGAGAGGTTGATGGTATAAAACATTGTGAGAAACGGCTCCCTCTGAAGTGCCATAGTTTTCGAGAAAGAAGTAATTTTCCACGAATTTGATTTCGAGACCTCAGATTTAGAACTTGAGGTCTCAAATCAACCATCTAAATGCACACAACTTCATGTGACAAGGGTGTTTTTTTCGGAAAAGTTTCCGTATGGCGCCACCACTTTTTCATTCGATATAAAATAATATAGGAACTTATTTACCTGATTGATATATCCCTTTTTGTAAAAATGAGTGAAAAAGTGGTGGCGCCATACGGAAAGTTAGAACTAAGTTAAGACGAGTAACTCATCCTAATTCAAACAAGACTAGTCTTAACTCCACCCCAGACCACAGTAATGGTGCTTACTCTAGACAAGCCACTCCAAACTACACCGTTCAAGTTAAACACCTCTCTTACTATTCATGCATGACATCACCATTCTAACCCAAAACAAGGCCATCGGCGGAGCCACTGCAACTAGGATCGAGTGGCTGGTACGGGTGGTGGCGTGACGTACACCGATGGCCTCATTTTGGGTTAGAATAGTAACGTCATGATTACGAGAGGCGTATGGGCTCCCATCCAAATACTGACATAATGAGTCAATCAATGATACTACAGTTATTGGCTCCTCCGTTGAGCATTGTCATGAAGCCATACATTTGAAGACTAACCATACTTTCTTACAGTCGGTTCGCCAAGAAGGAATGGTTCAATTTTTTTAACCATCTTAAGGAAGTTTCTGAACTAGGTTTATATTAATTTATGTAAAGTTTATGTTAACGCTGTGTCATATGTCACAAGAGTAATGCAAATCTCATATAGAAAAGAATAGAACTTTCAGAGTGAAATCACTCTTGTATATTTTTTCTGGTATTATTTTCATTTTAACGAAAGACAGTTAAATAAGAAGAATCTAAGTGTTTTAAAGTTCAATGTATTACACAGACATAAAGTCAGACATTTATATATTTCTACCAACATATTTACGGAAAAAAATATTTTCAGCTATATTTTTGTAGTGACAGTGTGTTGAGTTTTGTTAATGTCTAGAAAAGAAGAACAGATAAATGCTACAAATCTGGAACTTAGGTTGAGAGAAATATTTAGCCATTATTAAACCAGGTATTATTTAGTCAAACTCAAAAGTAGAAATTAACTTTAAGCAGAGCGTATCAGTAGCAAAATAACAAAAAGTAGTTAATGCATGACTAGTTTTTACTGTCATAAAATAGTGAAGAAATCATGTGATAGTGGTAATAAAAATTATGTATTATTCATAATAAAAAAATCATGTGGTTTGAATATCTTTGAATATAAACCCACTGGGAGCGAAATTCTTTGTAGAGAAATCTTACTAACCAGAAATGGCTTACCAGCCACAATGCCATGCTTTGTGTATACTCTCCAACTGGCTCCCTGCTAAGCAGATGCTGTAATTGAGCTCTTGGCCTAATTTCATTTCAGAGAAGAAAAAAAATCTAAGCACAACAAAATTATGCTTACCAGCATAAGGTTACCAGCCATACTACCCGTCACCTGTACAATCTGTGACTGGTACCTGGCTTATTTTTGCTAAGATTGTTTATCATGGGGTGGAGGTCAGGGAAAATTATCTTTAAAGGAATTTGTGATATTTACATGAGTAAACTTTTTTTCTGTATGATAACAACAAATGTGAATGTATCATTTACATATATCTATGCTT
Source organism: Asterias rubens (assembly GCF_902459465.1). Classification (NCBI taxonomy): domain Eukaryota; kingdom Metazoa; phylum Echinodermata; class Asteroidea; order Forcipulatida; family Asteriidae; genus Asterias; species Asterias rubens. The sequence goes on from NC_047065.1 coordinate 1,729,047, forward strand.
AACTAAGGGTAAATCTTGAAGGGTAAAGTCTTTTTAAGAAAAAGTGTTATTTTTTTATGGTATTGGTAATTGCCGAGTATAGTGCTGAAAAAAGGTGACAATATGTCAGGCAATGTTCGTATACCGTTAAAACAAAGACGGTCTTAAAGGAATTTGGGATCGTTTGATTGTTTAAATCCAATATAAATGTAGATATATATACAATAAAACTAACAAGTGAAAACTTCATTTTAAAAGGTGGTAGTGTTTTTGAGGTATCGCCGAAATTTGGTTATGTGTACACAGTCTGAGAACGATTTCATGCAGAAACGTTTTTCAGAATAAAATCATTTTGAATCTCTCTTCTCTCTCAAACTACATTCCTTAGAAGGGAATTGGTTCTCAAAATGTTAAACCTATCAACAGCTACAGTGCTTCGTACCATGTAAATGTTTTTGGCCATATATTTTTTGAGTAATTACACCCTTCCTTTAAGAATGAATCTGTGTGAAGAATTGATAAGATTTGTGGCAAGGAAAGGCGGCCATTTTGATGAAGCTATAGGCCTAGTCTTTGTCAGCCCTCAATTCCAACACTGCCTTAGAAAATGTGGTGGGGGGGGGTTGTTTTGTTCTCACCTTTTCACTTCATATTTCTAGTTTACCATTCCAGTTTCAAAAGGTTCAAAAAAACAGTCGCTGTTTTTATTTTCAAGAAGAACATACAGAAACTTAAAGATTGCTATGCTATAGAGAAACCAAATTGTAGATTTAAGGCCCGGTCACGCAGGCCTCGATAACGAGAACGAAAACGAGAATGTTAACAATGCACGCCCTCGATTGGTTGAATGAGTGTGGGCGTGTTCTACTTTGACCAATTCAACCAATAGAATGTGTTCTCTTTGCGTTGTGATCATTGTCGTTATTGCTGCAGTTTGACTCCGCCCTTACATGTATATTTTGCAGGAATTACATATCTAGACTGGAATGATGTTTCTTCCGTAAGCGCCGATTCTGTGCTTACGGTAAGCAGAGCCATGAAATTGGGCCCTGGTGTCGTTCTAAACGGTTTTATCTGGTGTCCAAACCCCCCCCCCCCCCAAAAAAAAGAAGAAGTTATGTGTATCGGGAGATTATGTATTTGGTAAAGATGGGATCCAAGTACACTTTGAAGGACAACCAGGGACTTAAAAACAATCAAATTTATCAAAACACAAAGTATTGTGTTGTCATCCATTGCCCCCCCCCCCCCCAAAGAAATTTGACTTATTTTAGACTTCTTTAATTTTCTTTAACAATTGCTTGTAATGATTTAATTTCAAACAACATACTGGTAGATTTCAAGGAGAAAAAAAAACTGACAGTGAGTATTTGATAAATGTCTAGAATTTCGAACTAGATTTTAAAGTTCCTTTTCGTATCCCATAAGACGGTTGTAATCACTCGGGAGTTTGAAGTTGTACGGATTTACAAAGTAAGGACGACCCTTTGCTTTCACCGTCGTCAGGTTAAAATACCCCAGAATAGAATTGCCCTGATTAGGACGAACAATGTCCTCACGTAGAAACTCCACACGATTCATTCTCAGAAAGACGGACATTGTCATGGCACTATAGGAGTTGCGCTGTTGATTGTAGTACATCTTTAACACTAGTCTTCTATTGAATCTCGTTAGCAGAAACGGTAACGCTACGACTCCCATGAAGATTCCAAAACTTTCAATAATCAGTTGACTGTTAAACCCCTCGTGCTCTAGGGCTGTAGAAATAATGTCTGGCGCCATGTACAGACCCGTCAGAGATGTTCCGTAAAAGAGCAGCGTACAGATTCGCATCATCCAAATGGCCCGTACCTCGTACAGGAGACGGTCACCAACAGTGTCGCTGGTACCCTGTGAAACGCCAGAATGTTGCAACACTCGACGCATTCGATCGATGTCTTCATCTGGTTTGGAGAGTTGACTCATCGCTCTGGAACTTTGTAGGAAAACCTTTTGCACAAATTGAAATAAAAAGGAAATTGTCAAAGGAAGAATCTATGTTCACTACTAACTAGAGTTTTCAGCAAACATAAACAGACAAATGTGTTAAAATAAAGTTGCAATCATGTACATTTACATGTACTGCACTACTAAGTACTACAGTACTTCTGTGGAACAGATCAGAAATCCTAGACAAAAGATAGTTTTGTGAACAATAACATAGTGACACAAACTGTAAAAGTGTACCTACACACCTGGACCAACTTCAAGAACTAATAAAATATAACTTATAAGGCTACGCCTTCAGTAGTCTAGTTGCGATATCGCAACTACTTTCCGTATGGTGCCACCACTTTTTCACTAATTTTTACAAAGGGATATCTCAAATTAGATTTTCATATCGAGTGGAAAAGTGGTGGCACCATACAGAAACTTTTCCAAAGTAACCTAGAGTCCTAAAAACCCAGGGGGTGATGTACTCTTCTTTTTGAAAATTTGACTTTTGACGGTTGTATCATGGAGGTACCTCCATGGTTGTATTCAGTCACAAGTTGCGATAACATAACCCTCCTCCCGGCGGCCGGCTGGAGGAGGGTTACGTTATCGCAACTATTCAGTCACAAGTTTCAGAACTGGGCCTAAACTACATCCAATATATTATATATATTCATGCATTTACGGAAATGACCACAAAATCTGGTTAGCGATAGTAGGTTAGCGATGACACCCAGCCGATGATGCTACAACTTGTATGTAGTTTCATTTGGTTGGGAAGTAGTTGTGATAACATAACCCTCCTCCCGACGGCGGCCGTCCCGCAACTAGTTGGTAAATTCTTTGCAATCAACTTATTTTATTTTCTCTAAACTTGTAGTTAAAACAATATTGTGACTAAAATTTCAAAAGTAATAACGTAAAATAAACAAATTCTTTCTGGCTGTTTCAAAATTCAAGTTTGACTTTTTTTAAAGCTGATTTTATTGTTTTTAAACTTCAGACCTCATTCAATTCAAATTCAATACTGTAAATCTTTGCTGTTGATTTATATTCAAATTAGATTAATCACCTCAGCATTTGTAGAACTCCTATGATCACAAAACATTGTTGAAATCCATGGAGTTTTCCATTGCCATCTTCTTGCTGCGCAGCAGCGGTCATTCAACTTATTCAAATTACACGATCTGCTGTTCACCGGAAAGTAACGAACTTGACGACTGTAAACATGGCAAACGTGCATAAATCTCAAGCTATTAGTATTAGTATTTACAGGTCGAAAGTTAAGAATAAACGGGCGCGAAAACTGACTAAACAGAGCCATGACATCGATTTCCTCCCCAAATAGCTCTAAATTTAACTTGTGAAAGCAACGCTGTTCAGATCGTAAATTTCACGGGCGCTGCCATCTTGGATTTAACGGCGCCACCAACGTTAGGTAAACGTGCTTAACCCGCGACATGTGTTTATTCGTTTCAAGAGTTTTTGTGTGCACGTGTTCTTCTCTGAAGGGGTGAACGACACTTTTTATGGCAAGAAAACTCTTGATCTCTTTTCCAATTTGATGTTTTTTGTATGAAATACTGTACCTTTGTTGTAAAGGGGAAAACAACTTGACTGAATTTATCTGATTTGTGGGATTGCAGAGTCCGTTGTGATGACTCAGTGGCTTTACTCACTACAACCACTTTCACAAATTTGTATAACCTTTCAATTTTTGACATTCTGTACACAACAAGCGCACACGATAGCGGGTCAGTATACATGGTATAGAACGTTCTTGATTAGCTTTTTGACGTGGTTGTCAGTGATAATTGCTGCTGGTAGTCTTCTTGGATAACTTTCCGTATGGCGCCACCACTTTTTCACTCATTTTTACAAAAAGGGATATCTCATTGAGGTAAATTAGATACTATATTATTTCATATCGAATAAAAAAGTGGTGGCGCCATACGGAAACTTTTCCATCTTTTTGGACCTCAATCAAGCTCAAAGTGTCCACAACAGTCCTTGCCGTTCCCAATGTGTGTGTAAACCTTTGTATATGACCAGTAAAAATGTTAAAAACATGGGCGGACACGCGAGCTTGCACCTGTGCTTATAAGACAGTTTCTTCATTCTTATTGGTCGAGAGCAACGGCTGAAACAGTTGTGCCACATCACGCGATAAGCGATTTGAACAAAGATATCGACAAAATAGGGACACTGCCAATATAGGGCTAGATAGCTCAGTTGGTAGAGCGCTGGCATATTAATCCGGAGGTCGTTGGTTCGAATCCCACTCTAGTCGATCCTTTGTTCAACCCAAAAAATCTTTTCAAAATTTACCCAGTCGGTTTCCCTTGTGGTTTATATTGATATCTGAAACAAAAAGTCGCATCCCCTTAAGGTGATCCCCAATTCTTTGTTCAACCCCAAAAATTATAAATGTTGCATTTATTTTACTTTTTGACGGTCATGACCAAAAAGTGTTGATTTTTTTGTGTAGATCATTGGTTCTTGATAATTTACCTCGACTTCGTCTCTGTAAAATTATCAAGAACCAGGCCTCATGGGATTAAACCACTAGTTGAAAACCTCTTCACCACACCTTGATTCCCTTATTACAGAATTGGTCTTGCTAAAAAACAGTTGCTGGCAGTGTAAACATTCCATGTAATCCACCATATAGATCAACTGACAAACCTGTAGAAGTTTGAGATCGCTCAGCCATCCCTGGGTCACGAGAAAATAGTGAAAAACCGACTACAAATTTTGCAAGACATCTATTCTAAAAGAAAATGAATAAAATGCTCACTGAGCGACAAACTCAAAACAGGAAATTAGTTTCTTATTTCTCACAAAATATGAACACTAAGACAGAAACATTTCTAAGGTCGAAGTTTTACATAAAAATTTCACGGTCTAATGATGATGGTAGTAGAAATCATCCCCCCCCCCACCATCATTAGACCATGAAATTTTTATGTAAATCTTCGACCTTAGCCAAGTTTTTTTTCTTACCAATTATGTAATGTTCCTTAATTACGCTTTAATATTTCCTTTTTATAGACAACAATCCCTCAGAGTTTGTGTATGTTAGAGGGCCCATACTTTTGAGTAATGTGGTGTGCAGTGGCATCGAAGAAAGTTTACTTGATTGCACTCTTGAAGACTGGGGTTCGAGTCCAGCCATTTGCACCCATCAGCAAGATGTTATTGTCAGGTGTTCTGACGGTAAGTGAAAACAGTTGAGATTGTTTATGGATTAACTTTAAAGACTATAAACCCAGGGTTGAAAAAAAAACGAATAAACTTGTAGCTTCAACATGAAAGTTCTTTAGTCATTTAAAGACACTGGACACTAATGGTAATTGTCAAAGTGAATCTTTTCAATTGGTGTATCTCAACATATGCATCAATTAAAAACCCCGGAAAATTTGAGCTCAATTGGTCATCGAAGTTGCGAGATAATAATGAAAGTAAAAATACCCTGGTCACACGAAGTTGTGTGCTTTCAGATGCTTGATTTCGATACCTCAAAATCTAATTCTGAGGTCTCGAAATCAAACTTGTGGAAAATTACTTCTTTCTCGAAAACTACGTCACTTCAGAGGTTTAAACATTGTTTTATACTATCAACCTCTTCCCATTACTCATTACCAAGCAAGGTAATTATTTATATAATATTCATTTGGGCAAACACGAGCACATGTAAAAATATTTAAGAAAATAAAGTAAAACAACATTGGGGCGCCCAGGAGAGCATTTTTTTTTTTTTTTTAAGTAACAGCCAAAAGGCGTGTGTCTCCTAAGGTTTTCTGCTAACAGAGGGGGGGACAGAATTTCCTGTGACACCAGCATGGTCAAACTCACCTACCATACTCGTTGAATGTCGTTTGTAATATGTATTAAATATTTCACTTCTTTAGATCTCTTGAGAATTAAAAGTTAAGGAAGTCATCTGGTTTTTTTTTAAAGTAAACAAAGCAAAATATTTGAAAACTTTAAACAATTTCAAATTTCATCAAAGAAAACATTGTTCTAAATATGGCAAAACACAGGGTTCATCAGACAAAAACACAAAAAATTATACATTCAAATTAGTTTATTATTTTGATTTATACAAAGCCACATCACTTTTGCTGATAGATCATTCTCAGTACATGGACCAAAACTCTGGAATAAACTTCCAAGTCACACAAACAGCTGGAGTGTCTCATAAGAATGCAACGTTAAAGACCCAGGGGTCGATTTCACAAAGAGTTAGGACTGGTCCTAACTTAGGACTAGTCCTACGAGATATACAAAATTTATGCATAGTCCTCTCGTCCTAACTCAAGATAAGACTAGTCCTAACTCCTTGTGAAATCGACCCCTGGGCACCTTTGGTAATTGTCAAAGACCAGTCTTCTCACTTGGTGTACCTAAACATATGCATAAAATAACAAACCAGTGAAAATTTGAGCTCCATTTGTCGTTGAAGTTGCGAGATAAAATGAATGAAGAAACACCCTTGTCACACGAAGTTGTGTGCTTTCTGAGGTCTTAAAATCAAAATCAAATTCGTGGGAAATCACTTCTTTCTCAAAAATAACGTCACTTCAGAGGGAGCCGTTTCTCACAGTGTTTTACATGTTTTATACCATCAACAGCTCCACATTACTTGTTACCAAGTAAAGGTTTATGCTAATAGTTGTTTTGAGAAATTACCAATAATGTCCACTGCCTTTACAGCTTTCCATATTATATTGACTTGTACTTTGCAGAGACCATTCTTATTCTGACATGTGCAATGAACTGAATATTCCTCCAAATTCAGAGAGACTTGAATGCCTCGTACAGTGTGGAAAGTTCATTTTAAATTCCAGTAGTCGCCGGGGATGGCTTCCTCCTAATAGGAACAACCACCTTACAAATGCTGCTCTGGTCACTGCCGTTAAATGTAGAACCAGCAGATCTATCAGCAGTTGTATTCCCAATTTGACAAGTTAGTTAATCACAAACGAGTTTTGTGGTGCCTTTTTGGTCTCTTTTATACCTGCTCCCTTGTGTATGTATAACTTTAATGCATTTAAAATAATGTTAATGTATTTATAGTAATAATAACAGTATTTTTATTCTTTGTATATAATGCATCTGCAATTTGGGTTTTGTGTTTGCAATAGTAATAAACCACAAATAATAATAACATCCTTCAAGCCACTTCTGAAAGCCCACTTGTTTCAAGAGGCCTACCATCAATGATTTTTTTTTAATTTCTTCTGTGCCTCAGCGCCTTTGGGCAAACCTTTGGTTTAGACACTTCATCAATCTATATCTATGATTGATTGAATGATCTATAGGAATTCAAGAAGAAAGGGTAGCCAGATTTATTGAAGAAAAACTCATGATGCCGAGTATCTTGCAATGATCTGTTTATAACATTTATTGGGATCTGGCAGAAAAAATAATCTGCTTGAAATAGTACTTAGCTCAGGCGAAAAAGGGTTGTTATTACAAATAATACGTAGGGCCATTAATATAATTGGTGGTTCAATCCCGTGCCCCAAATTTCCTTTTTTTTTACACCACAAAATAATGATCAGGCCTTTGTTAGCATCTCTTAAAAGGTGTTTTTTATCATAATTTTTTTATAAGTTTCCTCTAAAAAGAAAACGCTTTGTGTGACTAATTGATTTAATAGTATCATTTTTAGATTAATGAGTATTTAATAAAAGTTTCCTCTATAAAAAAAAAAACGCTTTGTGTGACTAATTGATTTAATTGTATTATCTTTAGATTACTGAGTTTTCCAAATTTAACATCAAAACTTATCTTCAAGCAAACTTGAATACTCGCTTTTACTTGGTCAGTCCACAGCAAAAAGAGTATGATATTAACCATTGGGTGCATTCGATAAGCTTCCCTGGGTCGACCCCGCGGTGCTCACTCGGGTGAGCCCCTGACAAGAGCTAATCGAACGATCACATTCGCCCATTCGTGGTAACGTCATGCACCTCTGGTCACCCCCCACATGACCCACTCCACAAGCAGGGCACTGGGGGCTGACCCGGGTGAGCCCCTGATATGATGTCAAAGCTATTTGAACGTATCGGGGGCAAACCGGGGTCGACAAAGGGAAGCTAAACGAACACACCCTATATTGCAAGCTTATATCAAGCCCTGTCCTATCGAGCTGTTCTAATGCTGCATTTTTGCTTTGTATTGTTTTTTAAAACTGCGCATCAAGTTCACTTGAAGATAAATTCATTATCACACGGGCACGAGTGGAACACAGAATTATATAATTTATTGTGTCTGCATCACTTATTGGATATGGGATGTAAAAACGATTGTATCTTTCCGTAGTCCACTCGTGCTTGAATTAAGGCCGTGTCCGAAACAGCGGCTTCAGCTACAGCTACATCGGCGCTTCTCCAAGGTGTTGAAGAATTTGCAGACGCGCGCAATCTAGCTGTTGCTGTAGCTGGAGTCACAGTTTCGACCACGGCCTAACGGAGTTTGTATCGCTCATTACGTTGTTGCAAACAGCATGAGAAGACCTTTGGCAAACCCAATTATTTCATTCCCTCCAAGCTTTGACTCGCCATACACACGGTCCACAAAGGTGATGGGAACCTGTGCAAAATAATAAGAATAATAAACAGTTCTTATAAAACATTCTCTATACCCATTGCAAATTTCCATCTTTTAAATCATTGCGGTCCATGCTCCTAAAATATAGGATTCAAACTGCCTCTAGCTACCGGGCAATCTCGGTGGTCTAGTTGGTAAGACACTGCTCTAGAATTGCAAAGGTGATGGGTTCAAATCCCACCCAAGTAATATGCCTGTGATTTGTTCACAGGACTCGGGAAAGTACTGAGTACACAGTGCTAACGTACATCAGTGCATGGGTAAAAAACAACATGAATAATTGCCAGTCGGTTATCCTTCTTTTTAAAAACTGTTTACCTGCAAAGGTAGACGTGTGGACAAGTCGTTAATGATCTGTCACGGGGAGATTGTCGAGTTGTGGCGGTTCACTCGCGAGAGCACTGCTCTCGCGCGAACTGCTGGTTGCCAACTTCTACTCTCTAGTTGTGAGAGCAGTAGTCTCGCGGGGCCAGCAGTCTCACGAGAAAACCGAGGGAAGCACGGGAAGATTTGGAATAGAGTCGGAACGCTATCACCGCTTCAGACTTGTCCACAAGTCTAGCTACTGCAAAAGTTGTATATAATGGAGGGACTAAACATGTACAGAAGATGCAAAGTTTATCTTATTATTCAAATGTAAATGATATTAAATTGTCATACAGTATGAGAGTTTAATATAAAATCAGCTTACAAAATCCACTTATTGGTGAAAGACAGTTTTATTGCACCTCTTCGGATCTTACCTCTCCAATGGTGTAATTAAACTGCCTCGCTCTGACGATCATCTCCATCTGGAAAACGTAACCCTTGGATACGCAAGCCTCGATCAAGTTCTGCAGAACATCCTTTTTATATAATCTGCAATGAAAGACAAATGAGTAATAATGGATTAAAAGGGAGGCGACAAGTTCTTAAACTGCCGTTTAAAACCGTCAGCGTCATGGCCGTGCGATAAAGGCATGAGCCGATTTTTTTTTCTATTTAAATTTGATAAAGACAGACAACACTGCAGAGATGGCCAAGTTGGAAAACTGTCCAAGAATCTACAACAAGGAATCCAAATATTACCTGAAACTTCCTGTTAAGTCTGAAGCACCTGGTCTAAGTAGAATCTGTGTTAAGAAGTTTGCTCCACGACTGCCAAAAGAAAACACATCAAAATAATCATTCGCTTCGGAAATTCTCTGCAATATTTTTGCACCTTTTTATTTGATAGAATACATTGAATGTAACTTGTGGTTCAGACAGGCGCGCCAGAGTAGCGCCAAACCAAATAGATTAGGAGCGACTCTAGTCGTTCGGAACGACTGAAACAGTTGATCTTTCGACTTCTATTGCGACCCGTCACTACTAACTGTTTCAGACATCAAACTTTTCATGTACTTAATTCAGAATTTGGTTTGGCGCGGCATTGGAACGGGGGGTTGCACACTCTTTCTCTTCCGTGAGTCAGAGTTTCCAAAACTGAGATTATATAACTCAGAATACATACATTGCAGGAAGATTTTTGTTCAATGGTATCCAGTATATGGCTTACGAGACTGCCTGAGTTACCTGATTAGTTTTCTTTTGAAGTCCCAGCCATACACTCCTCCTGTGCCAGCGTAGCGTGTTCCGGATACAATGTCTAAATCACCATCTTGCTGTTTCCTGAAGAAGAAAATGCATCTTATTTGATCTTTTTTTTCAGGGTTTGGTAAAAAGTTTTATTCTTGAATTTTGAATAGGGTCTAGGTCAGTGACTAGCCAAGACATCAGTTAACTTGTCATTTCTCTTTTCTGTCAGCTTTTTAACTGGTCCATATTTTGTGGTTTTTATTTAACAAACTTTTAAGAGTCTTTTTATTTTACTTTGAAAAGAAAAGCTTTACTCACTTGATAAACTCTGGGATGAACTTTGGCTGTAAGGGAACAATCAAGGCAGAATGTTACATCATGCAAACAAAAAATGGTTACAGCATTGTTTCCAGCCTTGCTTTCCAAACCTCAAAAAGGCAAACCCGGTTCATACTTGCTGTGCAGGTGGATGCGATACGAATTTTAAACCTCACAAATTCGCAATGAATAATTCGCATCACTTGACTTGTGCTCAACTTCTGCGAAATGTTTCCTGCGAAAACAACCATGTGACGTCAAAATTTGCCGTACATTCGAATTCAAAGTATAAACAGGGCTTTACTGGTTCGTTCTTTTTTTTTGTGGTCACTATAAAATTATCTTGAGGTAAGAATAATCATTCAGTTTTAGACATAATTTTTTTGAAAATTTTATATCTAATGAGCAGCATATCGAACTATGAACTGTGGATTATTTCCTCCAACTACACGATCAAACAGGCCTCCCATTGATAACAATTTAAACTTACATGATGTGATAAGTCTGCATCCATGATGATAATGAAGTTACCAGTGGCATGTTTGATGCCATGTATATAGGCCGTACCTAAACAGTAATAAGGAGAAAGACTTCATTTATCTCAAAATTTCACATAAACATTAACATCTAAATTGGGTTAAAGACCTGGGGCCGATTTCACAAAACTTTTCGCAACTGCGAAAGTCCACTTGGGTAACGTTTATGGCGTAAGTTGCGCCATAAACGTTGCGGAAGTGGACTTACTCAGTTGTGTAAATTTTTGTGAAATCGGCTGCTGGACACCTGTGGTAATTGTCAAAGACCAGTCTTCTCACTTAGTGTATCTCAAAATATATGCACAAAGTAAACAAATCTGTGAAAATTTGAACTCAAATTATAAAAATATATTTCAATCAGTAGGCCTACTTCATGGAAACCTGTTGACACACTTACCTAATCCCAACTTCTTTTCTCTTGGTCGTAACACCTTTAAAATAAATTGAATCTTTTATTACAGTTTGTTCAAACATTTATGATCACTCAATTCAAAACTCTCGACTTAACTTCAACTCTAACCCATCCAACATCACTCTAACCCATCCAACAGAAATGAATTTAACTTTTGAAATAGGCTCTGGTGGGTTCGAAGCGACAGGCTGCTAAGTTACCATCTTAGTTTGTAAGCATTTTGTTCTTCCAAATATTAACATAGAAAATATTACAATGAACGGAACAAGGAACAAAAAGGAACAATAACAAACAACTTTACTTACAATTTTATCTTTGCCATACAACTTTTCAAGTTGTTTACCGACCTCCAGGGTACCGTCTGGACTTCCATCGTCGATGACAATAATCTCATAGTTGAAACCACTGAGTTAACATAAAATTTAAAAAATTGCTTTTATTAAATCATACAAAGTTATAAAACATTGCAAAGAGCAACAGTATTTTAAAACTGTTTAAACTTCATTTAATGACATGTGACAATCATAACCATGGAACCTTTTCCTACAGTGCTACTAGCATTCAGTATGTCACACATTGTCACACTCACAGCTATATCCTAGTTGCGATAACGTAACCCTCCTGCCGAAGGCGTAGCCGGGCTACTTTGTGCCACCTCCCCCCCTCCTCCCGTAAAAAAAAACCTAATTCCAACAAGTTCCTTGACCTGTCCTTGCTTGACCATTTTCAGTTGTGAAAGATATATTTTACAACATTTATAACATAATCACAAAGACTATAGTTTTTACGGATGTTTACAGTAATAACTAGGACTCGTAGCTAGTATAGGAGCACTAAATATTTAACAATTATTATTTTGTAGTTTTGTAGGCCTGAATCAGAATAGAAAAGAAAAAAGGTATAAATAAACTCTGCTCTGCTGCTTCTGTATTTTATTTTTACCACAATTCAGCCTTTGACTGCACTGTAATGTTTGAAATTGAATGTTTTTATTAAACCAAAAATAATAATCTAAATGCTTCTTCATATGTAAGGCGTCACATAAAATAGGAACCAGTTCATTTAGGTCGAGTTGACTAAGTCACTGTACTACACTGTTTAACATTCGAGTCCTTGCGCTATACTAAAAAATTACTATGATGTTCTGACCATGGAGGTCTACCTCCATGTTCTGACGCAATAACAAACGATCCATCCGGTCCACGTCACGTCTTTTTTCATACTCGTAAGAAAGTCTCAGTTGATGTCTTTCGGAGATCTTTTCCCCCCAAAACCTGGACCCTTAGTAAGCTAGATAGTATTTACCTTTCAGCAAACGATTTGACGATCAGCCACACAATCAGTGGAAGGTTTTCTCGCTCATTGTAGGTCGGCAGGAGAATACTGTATTTATTTTTCATGGGCGGCGCCATCTTGGTTTAGTTGAAATACCGACGGCTGTTTTATGATTTGTAAAACAAATTGCAGGGAGAATCAATCACGGATGTTTGAAGATGTTTGTATCCATACAAATTACATAAAATAGTCACTGAATAGACACTGTTGCTGCAGCAGCTCTTCCCAAGTTTTCCATAGTCCAAATTCTCGAGTACAGTTGTTCACGTTTTTCGTTGTAAGTATTTGTTTTCACCGATTTCTTGAGGAGTCAACTAACGATGTGCAAATAAGTCAGTCTTTATGTACAGAAAGTACAGAAAGTGAAAGTGTTTTCCGTGTTTTGTTACGCAAGTTTACAGAGCCGTTTTTAACTCACGTTGGTCGTTGGTTGTTGCACAGTGCATTGTTAATGGGGGGGGGGGGGGGCACGCCTAGAACTTTGTGGGGGGGGGGTGGGGTTACTCCTATTTCTACCTCCATGGACTGAGGTAGACCCAGTAACTGGTGCGCTGTACTCCTTTTTTAAATTTTTTTTCATTATCGGTCGTACTTTTCGAATATTTGTCATTTTAAAGATTTATCGGTTGTACTAAAAGTAACTAAGTAAGTAATAACCGGTAATGACAAAATTTCGAAAAAATGAGTAGGCCTACAGCGCCCCAGTTACTGGGTCGGATAACTTTCCGCATGGCGCCACCACTTTTTCACTCATTTTTACAAAAAGGGATATATCAATCAGGTAAATTAGATACTATATTATTTTATTTCGAATGAAAAAGTGGTGGCGCCATACCTGTTTACCTGTTTACCTGTAGATTCGGGCTCTGCATAATGAAGGCTAAATGAAGCCTTATAAAACGCCCATCCATATTCACACAAAACTTACTGCAAAAGTACTGAATGCAATGGAAGTAGCGAAGTCAAATGTGAGAGCAGAAGAGAATGAACTTAATATTTCCATATATCCTGTGGTGAACATCCTACAAAACTGTACATGTCAATGTTTTTGGTGAGGTTCTCATCAATGCCAGTTTTGAAGATGTTAGTTGAATGAGAATGAACAACTGCAGCTGGTAGTTTGTTCCAAACATTACAGACTCTCTGTGTGAAGTTGTTCTGACGAATTCTGGTTGTACTGCGTTCCTTGTTTATCTTCAGATCATGGCCCCTTAGACCCTTTACATTTCTTGACATGTCAAATAGCTTATCTGGATGGACATCCTGGAACCCATGCATCACTTTGAAAACTTGAATGAGGTCACCCCGCAATCTTCTGTAGGCAAGTGTTGGGAGATCGAGGAGTAGCAGCCTTGTTTCATATGGCAAATCCCTTAAAGATGGAACAATTTTGGTTGCCCTCCGTTGCACCTTTTTTAACTTGTTAATGTCTCTCTTCAAGTAGGGGCACCAAACCAAAACACTTTTCCACGTGGTCTAATGATGACGATAGTACAGATTACAGACAATTAAGATTTCATTTTTCATTTTTATCCCACAACAGGTTACACAATGTCTGAGAAACCACCAATAACAGATCAAGCAATGGGTAACAGATTAACATATGCAAATAAGGTTATTCTAGCTCCGATGGTACGAATTGGAACATTACCAGCGAGGCTGCTGGCGTTAGATTATGGAGCTGATATTGTCTATTGTGAGGTAAGAACTAATCAACAACAACTTTTTAGAAGTCCCTCAATAGACTACACTGAGGTGGAACGATGCAAGACAAACATGAAGAAATTGGGGTATACCGTTGATGTACTCCTACAACTATGAGGTTGGTTCTGCTATCGTCTGAACGTGGAGACGATAGCGGAACAAACCTCATAGTTCTAGGAGTACCGTCGATGATGACACCAAATGCAATTGTGGCACATCACCCCAAATACCCAATCTATGTCACACCTTTTACAATGCCCAGCCCTCGAAGGTTGTGAGATGCGCCCAATCCCAGCCAAATATTTGAAGAGTAGTTCGCAAGAAAAACACAATTTTAGTTCAGAATGATAAAATATTGTTTGATGGTGTATTTTGCTTATAATTGTTTTGTTTTTTTCACTTGAGGGATAGGAATAGTGCACAAAATTGTAAATGGCCTGACGTTTCGACCCTAGCAGATTGAGGGCTGATGCGAGAATAGTCTTTTGAATAAACCATTTTATCTATCTATCTATCTTTCTATCTATCTAAATCTGACTTTATTATTTGTTTTTCGTTCGCAGGAATTGATTGACCACAAGTTGCTGCACTGCCGAAGAGTTGAGAATGGTAAGAATGAATAACATTTACTTGTAGCGAGGAGTAACTAGTTTGACCTTTAAGGGTCTTTGTCCTTAGAGGGTGAGATTGGGGGTAGGCTCTGCGGTGTCACTAGACTGCCTCTAAAAGTATCGCCCTAGTCTTGGTGCAATACGTTGTTTTTCAATTACCCCCCGCTCCACTTCTCCTCGCTACTTACGTTACTTATCAAACTATAAAACTTCCAGATAATCCCCACCACACCACACTCAAAACTAGCGGGATTCGGCTTACAGAAATGCCCTCTATCAATGGAATAGTCATGTGTGTAGCGTTGAGTGTATGTGCAAGTTTTATTAAGTCACCAAGAATTTCTTGCACCAAGACTAATCTAGCCCTTGAGTGTTGTTTTTATCAAAGCACATTGAAATGGTTATTGTAAAATGCCCTGTATAAAAAACTATTTACTATTATTAATCACCAGTAGTAGCTACAGCATTTCCATTCACAATAACCTCATGCAATCTGGTTGTTCTTTCTCCGTTTTTTTCTTCTAGATATTCTGGGCACCGTAGACTTTGTGATGAGTAATGACATAGTTGTTTTCCAGACATGTGAGCGAGAGAAAGATAAAGTGGTTCTCCAGATGGGAACCTCAGACCCACAGCGAGCTCTAGCCGTTGCTAAACTTGTGTAAGATTTAAATTTTATGGAAGTCTTGCTTCTGGGGTTTGATGACAAATTAAGTTTTAATAGATGTTAATTTTTGCATAAGGTTTTATGATTAAAGTATAATTTTTACCCGTACACCCTGAGCACGAATATTCCATTTTTCAACTGCCTGTAGCCATTGGGCTAGCTCGGTGGTCAAGTGGTAAGACATCTGCTCTCGCAATGCAAAGGGCCTAGGTTCCAATCCTACCAAAGTTTTTTGTCTGTGGTTTATTTTTCACAGAACTCAAGGAAGTACTTAAAGATGCTATGTCAGATTTTTGGCCCCAAACATTAAAAAATAGATTTTTTTGAGTGAATGGTATTTCAAAGAGTATCACCCGCTCTAAAGAAAAAAGTTTAACTTTTACTTTTAATGGTCAGGAACCATGACAAAAATTTAAAACGTTTCTTATAAAACACATAAGAATTGGTCACGTGATATATTGTCGGGATCCCGACAAAAACTAATTTTGAGCACTTTATTTCACTGCTACTAATAATTGGCGGACTTTTTCGAGCAATGGCTCAAATGAAAGCTTGTAACTTTCTCGACCCCCATCAAAATACCTATTGAATTTTAAATCAAAAATTTTGGGTCAAATCGGCCAAAAATCTGACATAGCATCTTTAATACATGTCGGTGTAAGGGGAAAAACCAAATTATACAAATTAAGTTGATCATGCATATTTTGTAGCAATTTTGTTCTTCAGACACCAAATGTAACAACAGGGTTCATGTATGTTTATTTAATTCATTGAATATTTGCATCGGGAACAAAGAATATTATTTTGGTTTCACTCTTACTTTGATGTTCCATTCATTTTATTTGTCCTTGGCTTTTTACTACTCAGAGAGAATGATGTAGCAGGCATTGACATCAATATGGGTTGCCCAAAAGAGTATTCAACCAAAGGAGGTATGGGTGCAGCTCTGCTCTCTCGGCCGCAGGAAATCCACAAAGTAAGTCAAAACCTCCTCAATTCCCCCTCAAAGCCTGCTGTTCTTAAACAAGTTTTAGCGCAAAACATGAAATCACTCTGTAGTAGTAAAGTTGATAACGAGTAGTCCCCTTGATCCACTAAGCGGAAGTAGAAGTCTTGGCCGATTTCCTACCCTCCGCCAAGGCCCAAGTTTCATAAGCCTGTCAACACAACAATTTGCTAAGCACAGAATAGTTTTGCTGAGCAGAAACAGAGGACCAGCCAAACTCTGCATTGTAGTGGCGGGTGCTTGACTTAGTTTTTGCTTAGCAAAGAACTTTGTCAAGCTAGTATTTTCTGATTAACAGCTTTATGAAATTTGGCGAAGGTTGTAGTTAATAAGTATGACAGTTCTTCTCAGAACTGAGAAGTCTCCCGAATTCCGGCAATCTACTCTGCTGCAGTAGAAAAAGCAGGAAGACAATTTCTCAAAAGAACATAATCTACCTAGCAAGTATATATACACATGATGTTACCACAAACCAGATACATTGAAATCTCACCATGCAATGCCTCAGTTTTTTTTTTAGATGTAATATATTTATAACCTTTTTTTCTCAACTTTATTTTCAGATTTTGACAACCCTAGTTCAAGGAATTTCAAAACCTGTAACCTGCAAAATAAGAATTCTTCCCTCGGTAAGTCGGAACAAATATTTGTAATGGACATTGACAAATGTCAGAAAACATATTTCAAGGGGAAAAGACAAAAACAAGTTCTTTAGACTATGAAACTAGAGTGTTATCAATAGTTGCGAAACGGTAAACTTTAAAACGATCATTACTATTTGTATGGAGAAACAAACAACTTTTTGCATTTTAATGAGATTTTCTTCATGTATTTTAGATTGAAGACACTTTAGCTTTGGCACATACCATTGAGAGCACAGGGGTGGCAGCTTTGGCTGTTCATGGACGCACAAAGAGAGAGAGGCCCCAGCATCCTGTGAATTGTGACATGATAAAGACAATTAGTGAAGCACTAACAATCCCAGTCATCGCAAAGTAAGTTTCAGGGCCCACTTTCATAGAAGCTGCTTAATTATAATAAAATAACTAAGCATTCAAAATTCTGCTTATCAGAATAAGATTACCAGCCAAAATAACATGTTATGTGTACCATCTTTGGCTGGTTTCCTGCTAATTGTTGTTAAGCCCAGTTGTCTGCTTAAGCGGCTCCTTGAAATTGGGCCCTGGTCTAAATTTTATGAAACTGTTCAATAAGCATCTATCTCTAACAGTTTATTTTCTGAGGGACAGACGTACGCTGTTGACATTGTTTGAAGCTTCGCTTAGTGCAGATACATAGGAAGAAACTGTAAATAAATGGTAAACTTGCGGATACCACCATGTGTAAATGTTTTTGTGTGGGAGTGTTTGCTCTGAGAAGAGACGGTGTGGTCTCAACGTTTCAGAAGTATTCTCTGCTCGTCTTCAGGAGAATACAGGACTATTGGTGGTGGTGGAGCTTAAGTTTTACTGGAGGGATGCACAATTGAGCGGGAAGGATCCAAGCTGTTGGCTTTTAATTTTTTGCAGCGGTGGTTCTAAGGATCAGATTACCTCATATCCAGATATAGAGAAGTTTCGTCTCAAGACAGGTGCGTCTTCCGTTATGATTGCCCGGGAAGCCCAGTGGGATATGTCCATCTTCAGGAAGGAAGGAAGACTTCCCCAGGATGAACTCATCAGAGATTACTTGAAATATGTAAGCATATAAAGATAATAGTTTAAATACAAGCCATTTATATAGCCAATAGTGCAGGAGCCTCTATGCGCAACACATAACATAAAACTATGATAATGTTATATATTTGTTATATCCCCTTGTGGGAGTTTGCCGAGTTCCCTTAACAAGAAGATCATCTAAACAAACAAACAAACAAACAAGCCACAAACTCTGAAGGTTCTTGAGGAGATCAATTGATAAGTTATTCTCTATTTTCACAGGCTGTAGACTATGAAGGTGTCTTCTCCAACACCAAGTTCTGCGTCTTACAATTGCTCCATGGATGCGAAGAGCAGGAAATCGGTCAAACGCTTCTAAAGGCACAAAGCCTTGCTCAGATATGGTAAGAAGTCAACAATGTTTAGGGTGGTCAGGTTGGGGTAGTGGTGTCTTGCCTCTCGCCTTCAACATCTAGGACCTCGGTTCGAATCCTACCGGGGGCTCTATGTGGATTTGGTTTTCATTTCCTACCTGACTGAGTGGGTTTTTCGTGGACTCATTCTTTGGGGGTTTCCTCCAACATCTATAACTGAAACTTCTTCATTGTCTTCTCTCCATAAGCCTTTTTGAGATATGGCGGACACAATGCTACAACAAACCAAACAGTGCACTCCTATCATGTCTGCCATACCTCATGGGGGACACAATGCTACAACACTATAAGGTTTGGGTAAATTTGTCTGTATACACCCAAACCAAACAGTACACTCCTATCACGTCCGCCATACCTCAAAAAGGCTTTTTGGGTTCTTGGCTATTGCAGTTATATAAGATCGCTTTTCTGAAAGTACTTGGCTTCACAACCGGAATCAATAAATAAAAATACAATAATAATGTTAATGACTTTGGAGAAATAAAATAAAAATCACTTTTTTTTTGTCTCCCACAGTAAGCAGTGGGGAATGGAGGATTACTACAATGAAGTGAGCAAGAACCACAGGGAAGCTCAAGAGCGAAAAGAGGCGGAGTCTGGCCATGGAGGAGTCAAGAAACGAAAGCTGGATGACGGCTCGGAAATGTTTGAGATGAACGTGAAATATTGCAAGTTAGTTCTTAATTTTTTTTAAATCTTATATCACCTAATATCAGTCTTTTTCATTCACAATATCTACCTCTACCCCTGGGTGAAGAGAAGCAATTATAGTGAGGCATCTTGCTCAAGGACACAAGTGTCATAAACGGGATTCAAACCCACACTCTGATGTCTTAACCTCCAGAACTTGAATTTGGTGCTCTTAACCACTCGGCCATGACAGCCTATGAACTACTTCTGTTCGTACTGAACTATTTCAACAATCTATTTATTTGAGAGTTTCAGGGTTATCCTGTTTAATTATCTTTAACTACGTGGTTATGTCCCTTTTACTGTATATTTTATGTACTTTTATCTTTTTATCTTCTCCATTTTTTGAGGTTTTGAGGAAATAAATAAATAAAATAAATACTATTTGATGTGTTTTTCAGGAGGGAGTATTCTAGACTTGAAACTCCAAAGGATATTCTAAACTTACTGGTTGCTCGCAACAAACTGCCAAAACCACACTACAAAATGGTAAGATTTCAATCAGCATGGTTGCGTTTTGGTGGTTGTAACCAATAACTGTTTTTGTCATTGGGCAGTAATTACTTCTTGTCTCTGTTGTCTAACTTTAAGTTCTCTTTTTTGTTCATCTCAAAGCGATTAGAGACTTCTCTGTGATTGTGTTATGTGCTCTACAAGAATGGTTCATTATTATTATTATTATTATTATTATTATTATTAACCAATGGCAAATTCAACTAAAACAGTTATTGGTTACGATCGCCAAAGTGCACCCCTGATCAAACTGTTTATAACTGTGAATAATGAGAAAAACAAAATGGCTTCACCTGTAGACCGTTACTCTATAACAAGAATTTTTGTTGTTGACATTTTAGGAAATGCACGAGATCGATAGAAACTTTCGAGCCATCTTGACGTTTGAAGGCAAAAAGTACACAACTTCACAGTGGTATGTTAATATTGACGTAATTGTAAAAATAAAATAAAAATGACATTGTGACCCAAGATGCTTTAAGAGTTTAAACTGGGTGCGTTGAAATGTCTGAAATGTTTGGCAAATTCTGAACGAGCATCATAAACTGGGCATTTATCACCAATCATTTTCTTTTTAAGGGAGAAGAGTAAAAACTATGCTGAGCAGTGTGCAGCAAAAGTGTGGCTACATGTAGAGGGTCTGCTAGACGTTGAACCTTTACAGCATCGGAAGCCAATTGAAGGTGCTGGAAAAGAGACTAATCATCACCCAGAGCAATCTAGGGATGATAGAAACAATGGTTTAAAAACACCTGGAAATGAGACTAGGAGTTCAACGAATGGTGTAGAAAAAGGTTCAACACCAGACGAGTTACTAAGAGTATCTGATAAAGAGTCTAGTCATCAACACACTATACACGGTGATAAGGCTTTACCTTCAACATCTGAAGATGTGGCTGGAGCGGAGGCTACAGATCAAAGGGTGCTGGACGAAATTTCAAAACAAGCCAATAGTGTGGTAGATGGCATACTCGTCAGCCAATCACAACCTGGGGTTGGAAGTTGACATGTGCAGTAGGCCAGGGCCCAATTTCATAGAGATGCTGAAGTACAAAAAGTAGCTTAGCACAACAAAATCATGCTTTCCAGAACAAGGTTACCAGCCAAGTTATCATGTCACATGTACAATTTGTGACTGGTGTCCTGCTCATTTCTCTGCTAAGCAAAAGTTAAATAAGCACTATTTTCTGCTTTAGCAGCTCTTTGAAATTGTGCCCTATTGTTCATTCTTCATATCGTAACTTTCTCAGGTTGGAACAACGTTATAAATTGATGACTGGCAATCGCTTTTATTGTTAACAGTTATTTTTTTATTATATCATTTTTGTACTCCTTTACATTACACAAAAATATCGGAAGAAGTCATTAAAGAATCTATAAATTATTCACAGTATAAGAATATCCAAATTTATGACAAATCAGTTCATTAAGGTAACATTTTTATGAAAAAATAAACAAACTTGGGAATAATTTTGATCAGTTCATATCTTCATACATTTGTTTTTTTTCTGCAAACAAACAGTTCAGATATAATTTCAGACGAAACAAGGTGTAGCCTGTTTAAACCCAAAGTTTATCTACTGATAACTTAAGTAAGCACCAAATATATTAAGAGCTATCTTTGATGATAAATATAAAGAACTCTTTTCAAAAATATTCTCTAAAACGAAGGATGATGGATCCCCTTAAAAGAGTAAAACAAATGTTTTTTCTTCATATTTATGGGTACATTTCATAGAAATACCTAGGTTTAGCTGCTACGTGAAAAATTTGCTAGGCAAACTCCAGATACCAGGGCTTAATTTCATAAAGCCAGTGTAATCACAAAAACCTGCTGAGCACAGGAAAATCAGGTTACCAGCCAACAATCCATACACTTCACATTGTTGCGACTGGCTCCCAACTAATTTTTTGCTTAGCAAAGAAATTTGTTACGCAATGCTTAACAGCTTAATGAAATTGGGCCAAAGCAAGTTCGCTACTACTTCTGAATGTAGAAAAGAAATATTCCTAGTGCATGGGTCTACTTGGTGGTCTTATGTCATTAAGCCCATAAATATGCAACACATGTTCACAGTGCTGTGTTATTGCAAGTGTCGGCCATGTTGCTAGGCCCTTTTGAACCAAGGCTACGGCTTCGGGCTTAGGCTTATGATGTGGCTGATGCTTCGGCTTCTTCTGGCCATTGAAGCCATTATATAAAAAGTGCATGTATTCAAAATATTTAAAAAGGCCTTGGTCACTGAAGCACCATCAACAATATAACTATCAATTACAGCGGGAGCCATTTCCCGCCAAAATATATCTACAATACCCAGACAAAGTATAACTTGATTTTCTCAAAAAATAAACGTTTCAAATGACTTATTTAAAAGCACAATACCAGCTTCACAGTATTTGTTTCTATTATTTACAGTCTTTTCATGCAAAAATTCCCCATACACCTTGTAAAAAAAATATTTGTGTGATCTAGGGCTGATTTCACAAAGCAATAAAAATCATCGCAAGACAATTTGTCTACATCACCATAGTGAATTGTATTGTGACATCACACTTCATACTAAGCAACGATCAATCTTAGATCTTTGTGAAATTGGCCCCTTATACTATTTATTCAAACGCCTCAATTCCTGTGTGTTAACATATAATACATGTACTACGTTTTCCAGTCATGCAAAAATTAACTACTTTCTTTACAAAGTATTCATTGTCTCTACTTTCTATTTATCTACTATTTTTGTATGGTATTTTTTGGCATTAATAATAAGTTAATTATTCTAAATAAATTATACTACAATATGTTTTTTTTTTCTAAATAAATTATCCTACAATCCTTGGATGAAATGCTTTTTATTTTTCCAGAAGGAAATTTACATAAATTGCATTACTTGGCCATTCAAAAACCTCAAGGCTTAATTCTCCTTTTATATCATGTTTTTAAACAGAATCCACTGAAAATATGATTAAATTTTTAATTTATGCGGAAAGAAAACTACCTTTAAAAGCATTTTAAACTAAAAGATAGCGAACTAAATTAATTATAGAAAAAAAAAACTTAAAATGTTATCAGTCACAGCATTTCTTTCAAGGTGTATCTACAGGTTTTGTGCGTAGCAGACTAAATGCAGCAAAAGCAAACTTATCAAGATAAATCACAGCAAAAATAAAAATCACATCAGGTAAAAACAAAAGGTATTTTTTAAAGATCAACTTAAAGGCACTTGACACCTTTGGTAATTGTCAAAGACCAGGGGTCGATTTCACAAAGAATTAGGACTAGTCCTAACTTAGGACTAGTCCTAGGAGATGTACAAATTGCATTGATAGTCCTAAGTTAGGACGAGTAACTGGTCCTAACTCGAAATAAGACTAGTCCTAACTCTTTGTGAAATCCACCCCCGTTTTCCTACTTGGTGTATCTCAACATATGCATCAAATTAAAAAAAAAACAGTGACAATTTTGATTTTGTTTGTTTATAAATAAAAGTTTGTTGGGGTTTATATTTCCGGTTAAAATGAAAAATCACATACATATAGGAATATATCTTATGCATTGACGTCATCTAACTGCCACCCTAGAGGTAAATTAGTGATGAAACACGCATATTGGTACGCGCAGCACAGTCCGCACACAGGACTGGCCAATGAACAGCCTTCTTTTTTCCTCCAGACGAATGCGCCCTAATCAAATTACATTGTATGCAGAAGGTCTAGCGAGTTGGATATCCAAACTAAAATTTGAAAAAGATTTTTTTTTTTCTGCAAGGAGTGAACATATAAATGATGTAGCAGAATCAGGATCAAATATTTACCACCAAGGTTTAATCTCAATGTGAAGAGCATTTTTATCAAACATACTGGATTTTTTTTTTTTAAGCAGTTACGGTTTTGGTAACTGGTTAGGGTTATTTTGCAGCTCAATTTACAATTTAAAATAAAAGGCAAGATTTTATTATTAAAAAATAAAAAGTTGTTAAAAAAAAAAAAAAAATCTTTTGGCTTGACTCTTAAATGCGATGATATCTGCAAATGGAACAAAAACAAACAAAAAAACAAAAGTATTGAATTTTCTAGAATAAAACTCCAAGTACTAAGAAGCAAAATTGAAAGATGAAGGTAAGCTTGCGAAACAATACGGTCAGTAAAAGATGGTAATATTGCCAATAGGAATAAAAATGTAAATATACTTAATATGTACAAAAACATGCTTCAAGGTAACAAAAATACACTCATTGGAAATTTAGAGGCATTTGAAAAGAATAAGGATGTCTTAAGGGGCCTTCTAAAGTTATCAACAGTCTCAACAATTGTCCTGAAAAGTAGTACTCTTCGTACATCCCCACAAAAAGCTGAAAAATTATGACCATCCCTTAAATTTGATGAAATTTTGGATTAACAGACAAGACAATTATCCCATTTACAGAGAAAAATATTTATGGCCTAGTAAACCTGATCAAGGAGGTAAGGTTTTTAGGAAAGACTTTATCATCACATCGATATCGGAGCCAAACCAGCGTTGTGTCAGTCTCGTTTCTTTTCATCCTGCGTCTTAGAAACGGCGCCCTCTTGCTTCAGTTCGGCCTGCGATCTTTCCAAATCCACATTGCCCTGTGGAGGGCAGAGGTCACTCTTGAAATCTGCCTCGATGGTCTCCGGTAGCGTCGCTAGGCGCTGGTACATCGTGAACAACTTGGCGTATTCTGGCTTCTTCTGAACATAGGCCTTAAATTCATCTGAGATAGTCGGACGCAAGAAGAAAAAATTAGCACACACTTCAAAATTTCCACTCTTCACCCCTAGCTGTAAAGGCCCAGTCACACCAGCCTCGATAACAAGAACGAAAACGTTATCAATACATGCCCTCGATTGGTTGAGTAAGCGTGGGCATATTCTGTGCAGAGCAATTCAACCAATAGAATGCGTTCTCTTTGCGTCGTTATCGTTATAATTTTTCTTTATCGCTGCAGTGTGACTCGGCTTACACTTTTCTGAAAGGCACTGCAAACAATGAACAAATGAGCTTTTGGATTTAATCCCCAAATCCGGGCTCATATTTCCTGCGAATGCGAAGCGAATTTTACGTCACATGCATGTTTTTGCGCATATGTTTCGCAGGAGTTGAGCACATTTCAACTGATGCAAATTATTCCTTGTGACATCAAAATTCGTATCGCATACGCAAAATGGAATATGAAATGGGCTTGAGTGAACTGGTTTATGGCATAGGATTGGCTATAGACCTTTATCATGGTGCAGCCATCTTGAATTCCCCCATTGATGTTACCAAACCGAGGCTGGAAGAACAAAATAGTCTGGTTCCTTTTTGCAAAATGATTATTAGCAACAACTTCCTACCGTATGTAACTGTGCCAGTGTTGTCTGTATCCGCTTGATTGAAGAGTTTTAACGACTCTTCCTCAGCCATACCAAAAGCAGTGTTCATGATGCTACACATATCATCTGGTAAGATGTAATCCTTATCACCACCAAACATCTACAGACAAAATAAAGATGAGAAAATAGATTTAGCTGTTGCAAACTGCTTAACAAACAAAAGGAACTACGGTATAAATGCCAAAAAATTAGTTAATGACCCAACGTTTCAACCCTAGCAGAGTCTTTCTCAAAGTAATGACAACACAACAAACATGAACAGGTAACCAAGTGTAAAATAAGCAGTGGAAATACATGAATAAACAAAAAATGTCAGATTATACCAGCCTGTAAGAACTACGAGGGTCAGTCTATTTACATCAGGGCTAGAATTTGGGGGAAAACGTCACAAGACCGCAGGGTTTGTAACTCAAATTCTTTTTTTACTGGACCAGAATTTTGAGTGAAAGACCAGAGAAGAAAAATGCCTACACAGGTTAATACTTGAACTGTTTGAATTTGAAAAGCACTAGGAGAGGATTTATCTCATTTGAACCTGTTTACTTTTAGTTTCAAAATACTGAATATTTACCGAGAATGCAAGCTGCAAAGTCTCATCATTGTTGACAGGTTGGGCAACCAGTGAGCAGCCAATCACATACTCTCTGAAATCAATCTTTCCACTCCCATCCTGGAAGAGACAAAAATTACAACAAACTTATCAAACGCCTCAAAATAATAAAAATGATAATAACTAGTTCTTATATAGCACATTTTACAATAACCATATCAATGCGCTTTACATTAGTGCCCTGGTCATTGGGCCAATAACATTCCTTTAATCTTTCTCAGCTCACTTGGGAGAATACAGCCCTTGGCTGCCGTGGCCCTTCAAAGGCTTTTTCAGGCACAGTATCAACCTCTACCCTCACAGGTACCCATTTATACCCCCTGAGTGAAGAGACAGGTACCCATTTATACCCCCTGAGTGAAGAGACAGGTACCCATTTATCCCCCCTGAGTGAAGAGAAGCGATAGTACATACATGTAGTAAAGCATCTTGCTCAAAAACACAAGTGTCTAGACCGGGATTCAAACCCACGCTCCGATGTCTTAAAGGAACACGTTGCCAGTTCTTTTCATACTGAGATGTCTCCCAAAAATCTGAAAAATCTACTCTACGATAGTAGAATATATAGCAAGACAGTTCTCAAAAGAACAAACTCTACCTGGCAAGTAGATACACACATGGTGTTACCGCAAGCCTCATATATATTGATACCTCACCATGCAATGCCTCAAATCACATAGAACTCCTCCTTACCCTGTCATAGAGATTGAAGACCTCCGTTAGAGCTGGGGAGACCGGTAGTTCCAGATAATGAGCCAGATCCTCAATTCCTATATAGCCTCCAGACTTAGCGATATTAGCATAAGACTTCAATCTCTCCTGTAAGTTATCCATTTTAACCCTGGACAATGAAAGAAATCTTGTCACTCTTATGCAAACCTCTTTTTTAAACAGTGGTGGTAACTTTTCTGGATTCTGAAAACCTCAACAACGACCCGTCAAGATCAAAAGGAAAATGAACATTAAAAGAATGGCATCAGTGTTCAAATTTTTAATTCAACTACCCCCAGTTTGTGAGAGGTTCACGTACCCATTTTAACAATGTGATAACTTTTGTGAATTCTGAGAACTCAATAGCGATCTATATGTATTAACAAACAAACATAATATGACTTTTCTTACCCAAGTTTTGTGAGAAGTTTCTGGAATTCAACGAGGCCAACCTCGATGGGTAGACCCATCTCATGAGCTCGCATCATTAGTCTGCAATCCTCAAAGGTGTGGTCCGTGACTGGCTTGTCTATTGCACTGAGGAAGCAAGGTACAAGACCCAAGATACATGTAATAAAACCAATGATAGGCAGCAGTGCTGTAGCCATGGTCGACGGTGCCGGGCAAGCCCGCCCAGAACTAAACTAATTTCGCCCAGCACTCTGAGCAAAGTATACTTTGCCGCCCAGCACAGTATTCCCTAAAATTGCACTTCAGTAATTGCTCCACATCTTACAGCACCTTGTAAACCATTACATGGTGCTAAGGATATACGGTTATTATAATTATTATTACTATTATTTTGGCTGAAACTTGGTAAAAGATTGTAATATACTGAATTGGTCAAGGAAACGCTCCCTGGAACAACATCTCTATGAACTATGAAATGTCACTGGACGCTTTTCGTCAGCTGTGTGATTGATTATGCAGTGTTCCACTTACTTGGCAATGACTGCTCGTACATTCCTTGCAAAGAGCTTGGAGTCTTTTATCTCCTCTTCACTGGGTGTGTAGACTGGAAGGAAATTCACCTCCAGTTGATTGCTGAAGTTGCACAGGGTAAGCCAAAGAACCGTCAAGCTACAGTCAGAGGAAAAAACAAGGTCATTATTTATATGTATTTGTTTAGCCTTCGGGATATGTTTTTTAGCCTTTGAGAAAGACTCTACTAGGCTCCAAACATCAGGCCTTTTTTTCCAATTATTACCATACTAATGGGAGACTTTGGAACGCTAGGTGGCAGCAGACTTACCAGATAAATTCTCATCGTTTACGTAGTTCTGAGCATGCGTGTATTATCGAGAACAATGGATTTTACCTGGTAAGTCTTCTGCCACCAAGCGTCCCTAAAGTCCCCCATTTGATTGACACCTATGTGTTTTTTCATAATATGTAAAATTGGGCTTGACTTACGCTCCTGGCCCATCCCACGTCCAGGTGAATGTGTCCAATGAATTCTTGTATTGAATTGCCACAGGTTGGACTGGAACCCCCGGGTAGAAAGCACCTGAAACAAAACACAAAACAATCCATTTTGAATAATATGGTATATATACAAAAATGTTCCAAATACTTTTCAGGTTTCCAATAGAAGTGCCCTTTGCAAAATGAAAACGGCCTTTCCCTCTCAAAGATGAAATTCCAAGCCTGATTTATTTCTTTAGGCAAAAACATTTGCAACCAAAGTGCACCATAAATTGCATTTAAACATTCCAAAATATTATATACAAAAATTTTTAATCTACAGAATGCCCCAAATCTGACCTCCTTTGAATGTGATGAGGCATGATCCATTAGTACAGGTGCCCTCTGGAAAGATGGTGATCTGAGGCCAGTCGCTGTCCGGATCACATCGTCGTTTGATCTCATTGATTGTCTTCAGTCTAGAGTTGGGATCCGTCCTTGATACGTAGACAGGTTGTAAGCAGTCCACTAAGGCTGGATTAGAGTAGAGACGGGATAGGGGGGGCAGAACAATGTATCTAATTATTAAAGGTTCACGATGGTTATGCACAAAACAAAAAAAAGGGGGCAAAAAGAGTACGTAAAATTAAGGAA
Organism: Asterias rubens; assembly: GCF_902459465.1. Taxonomy (NCBI): domain Eukaryota; kingdom Metazoa; phylum Echinodermata; class Asteroidea; order Forcipulatida; family Asteriidae; genus Asterias; species Asterias rubens. The sequence goes on from NC_047065.1 coordinate 1,757,832, forward strand.
AAGAACAGACTTTTTGAGAGAAAGTGACCTTTGAGGAGACATGGTCTCTTTTCATTTTCTATAATGAAAAACAAGGGCATAAGATATACTGAAATACAGAGGAAGATTTCCAGGAAAAGTGTTGGAAGTAGTTTGTGGGTTAAAAAAAAAAAAAAAAAGTATTTGGATTCTACTTTTAATATCAAATCTTCCTTAGCAAGAGGTAACACTGGCCAAACACTGTCTTATAAAATCAAGGTTTTTGTAAAGTAAGCTCTACACACATGCACAAGGCAGTCAAAATTCATGTCATGCAAATAACTGCAGGCATGAGATGGGGAGGGGAGGGGCATGCTTGGCAATACATACACATTCATATTATTAAAGTTAGGTAACTCAGACATGCACTGAATACGTCTAACTCCATCATATTCGTAAGATATTTTTGAAATGTAGCTCCCATCAAGCCTTACATTATGTAACATTATGAACGGTGAATCGTCTTTAGACGATGTGAATATAATGCAGAAAAAACACTGCAAGTGCATGCAGTCACAACAACATTACAAGTTTATTTTATTTAGACTTGAACAGTTTTTCAAGCACACTTTGTCAGCACTCATCTTGGTTATTACCCCAGACATCAGCCTCATGTCTTCTCACTTGGTGTATCTCAACGTATGCATAAAATAACAAACCTGTGAACATTTTAGCTCAACCAGACGTCGAAGTTGCAAAATAATAATGAATGAACAAAACACCCATGTGACACGAAGTTGTGTGCTTTCAGATGCTTGATTACGAGACCTCAAATTCTAAATCTGAGGTCTTGAAATGAAATTCGAGGAAAATTACTTCTTTCTGGAAAACTACATCACTTCAGAGGGAGCCGTTTCTCTCAATGTTTTATACTATCAACCTCTCCCCATTACTTGTCACCAAGAAAGGTTTTATGCTAATAACTATTTTGAGTAATTACCAATAATGTCCACTGCCTTTAACCAGATGTTGTCTATTGTGTACCTATTTGACCTCGCATTCATTGTACATGGTGACACCAGTTAATTCACACAAAACAACACTTGATGATGAACACAACATTAGGCACAACAAACGCTGCATGCAGATGGTCAAAAGGGCCAGCTGACACAACATCACCTTGGACCAATTATAACACAGAAAAGCATACTTCACTGCATCCAATGAGACTGTAAAGCTCAGTTTTGTCCTGCGAACTTTGGTGACACAACAATTGTTACGTGCTCCCTTTCCCTTTACGACGCAGTGAAATTCGATTCGCACGAAGCATTCGCAGGAAGTATGAACCAGGCTTAAGACCAGTGGCTGTCTAAGATAGGGACCAGTCTAGGTAAATACAAGCTGGGCATGTTTCCATGACCTCAGTGGTGGCAACCGATGCAAGTGGTCTTTAATTTTCACTCTGACAACAATATCATAACATTTTCACATGTCATTTGGGTGATTTCACTGGAAACATGAATACCAGCCGCTGCCCCTTCCCTCCACCAACCTCCCCCTGTCTTACTACTTCAATGCTTCCGTTACAGTACACCTGTATGCCTGTTTGTGTGTGTTATGCTGCCATTAAGCCTATAGACTCTCCTACATTCAAAAGCCTAGACCATTAACTATTTGTTAACTATTTCTTCCAGCTTTTCTAGACTAAACTTTCTCGAGGAGTCAGGGGTCACACAGCAGATGATGAATTTAGCATAAAACCCGGTTCACACTTCCTGCGAATGCGAAGTGATTTTTGACGTCACATGGCTGTTTTTGCAACTACTGCGAATCAATCAATGTCAAAGTTCGTGTCACATTCGCATTCCATGGAAGAATGAAGTGGACTTAAGTATCACACACACATACACACGCAGGTATGTTTATATAGACCGAGGATTTCTCGTTGTTCTCCCATTGTTTGGACATGGTTTATTTTTCAGACGTCCCCATTGGTTTTGTACACAAAACACACAGACACACACACAGTGCCACCTACTTCTGAAAAGAGGGGTTTGCCTATTCTCAATCCGTGATACCCCGCTCAGCACCTGATGACCTACAAACACGACCGACGGGTCGAAGAAGCTAGTGTGGGGTGCAATGACCAGAATATGTGCTTCCGAGGGGGATGCCTGGCGACCTTTGACCTTGATCCTGTGGAACCCTAGAAGAAAGACGTGTATTCGACCGAGCCGCATCACAAGGTTTTGTAGGGTTCTGTAACGGGAGATTTACGAATCGGTCAAAAACAATGCAATGTTTGGCAGAGTTCATTGGTCTATAAATAGGAAAAACGGTTAACGATTATTTGGAGGCTGGCTGAATCTGTTGTAAAAAACAACAAATGAAATGTTTGTTACAGGTCATCAAGTTCAAAGGTCACTTACAGGGACTCTGCTGTAATAAAGAAATTGAAGGTCAAAATAATGCAATGTATTGTTGAGGTCATCAGGTTCAAAGGTCATCTAGGACAAATCAACTGAGAGCTATATTGGGTGGAACTAGTGAAACAAACTCAAAAACACGGTCCTTGAATGCCGTAGAAAACTGTAGAAAAATCCAACATATTGAGCAAAGAGAAACTTAGAACGAGGTTTTTGTAGACAATTAAGGCATAATTTTCAATCAATTTTAAAAGGTATAACACTCCAACTGTAGGCCTACGTACATTTCTTTGGAATAGTCTTCCTGTGCATATTCGCCAGGCTACTCTCTGTGAAAAACTCATGTTTGAAGCTGCTTATTTTTAATCTGCTTACATATTAATATTTGTAATTGTATCTTTCACTTAATGTATGTTTTATTGTTCTCTTCATGCAATTACAGGCTTTTGCATTAGGCGCTTCGCAAATGTCTTTATTATTATCATTAATATGAGGAACAGATGAAGCTATCCTCTGTACACAAAGGCATTACTCCATCCTTTAAGTAGGACTATTGCCTTGAGACTACAACATATTGCGTTGAAATGCTTTATACACAAACTCATAAATCTCCCCTGGTATTATTTGATAAAGCTACAGGTGTTTTAGTCCAAGGTTCAAATAGTGTTAATCCATAAAGCTGGGATGTCCTTGGTCTACGGTCCAACAGGATCACCGTCCACCATTCAATGATGTTTTATTCTGACATTCATCTATGCAAGTAACACTTAGGCCAAATAAAATTTAAAAAAAAAACATGCTTTTAAAAGTCCTGCCCTTTGAAAAGTAGGAAGGAGGTCGCCTGGGCTTTAAAAAAAAAAAAAAATCTGAGATGTTAAAATGTATATTTTTTTATGAAAAAGAAAAAAGATAGAGTTCAAAACTCTTTTTGTTTTTATTTAAAAAAAGAAAAGAGGCAGGCCTCTCAAAAGGAAGCGGGCAGGGACGCTAAACATGTTTTATATTTTCTGGGGCCGAACAGGTGTTGAACCACTGCACTAATGATAATGGTCATTATACTGTGTACAATGGTACTGATTGAGCTACCACTTATATTTGTACTACATAATTAACTTTTATTAACCCAGACAAGGTTTTATTTGTGAACAAACTGAACTAGTGTTGAATAAAAATAACAGGCTGCCTTTACAAAAGCAATTATCTCAGCAGTTGATCTGAACATGGAGCTCTACAGCTCCATAATCTGAATAAAGAGTTTATTTTATGGTATTACTAGTGGTAAATACAGAAAGCAATAAATATGTAGTGTTTGATGAGTGATGTTTTGGATTGTTGTTAGGCCCTTTTCACCCTGAGAGCTTTTACAACATGAGCCATGTGAACTATTCTGAGTTTTTTAGTAAACCCTTTTTGTTGTTGTGTAGCCAGGGCTCGAGGTCAACACTGGACCACAGGCCAGATGCATGTGATTTTAGCCAGGGGCCAGTCAACATACACTGGGACAAGCTCAAGTGTTTTTCAATTGGATAAATTTCCTTATTGTGTATTTTCCTTGTAAAAAAAGGTTGACTGTGAATTATCTTTCATTTCGCTTTCAAGAGTATCGAAGTATACTTACACATTGACACTAATGATCAGATGAATCTCTCTCAGATAATACAGTATGTAACAAGTAGACTTTGCAGTGTGCCTGCACGGTTTGACTCTATTGTATTTATTTATTTATTTATTTGAAAGATTCCATATACCCAGACATGCTTAATCAGTTTGTCAAGTGTTTGATCAGTAATCTAAACTTGTCATGCACTAACAGTATGTAAAGTTTGTGATTTACACATCTATAGTTTGGTGCTTAGTATGGAGTAGTGACAGGGTGCAACAAACAGTATGATATGAAGCTCTATTGGTGGGCAGACAGACAGCATGCCCGACCGACGGACAGACAGAAACTAAGAGGGAAAAAACCCTTCATAATGATGCAGCTACAATGTATCAAACTAATTCCCTTCAGAGATGTGTCTCAAATTTTCACGTGAAGGGAAAGTGTAACTTTGGTTTTTAAAACCATTTGATTTTATCATGTACAGTACTTAGAAATCCCCCCCCCCAAAAAAAAACCTTTCTTCCAGACTTTAGCCGAGTGTTGGTAATGTGTCCATAATGTAAAATTACAGAGCAGCATCATGGTAAAGGTAGACTTTATGACTAAAAATGCACTACTTCTACTTCTACTTCTACTTTACTACTCGGCAAAGTCTCATGATGGGATATCACGCCAAGATTACGCACACGTTTGACCGATGAAGCAACGAGTACATGCACTAAGCACATGCTCAAATGTAGGCAAGTGAAAGATGAAAAAAATGATATAAATGAAGCATGCCTCAGCATACAACAAGCAACCCAGGCAACCGCAACTATGAACGCTGCGTTCCAAAACACATCATCAAAACCTACGTGCAAGCAATGGGTATTCTTTCATCCCGGATTGAACAACCACTGTTGGGTAGTCCATCAGATAAATAATTAGCCCGTCGAAAAGAGTGGTGTGGCAGGCAGCCACCATGACCGGGGCCTCCTTTTTGGAAGCTTGCCTACCGTGCACGTCAACGCGGTGGAATCCCATCGCAAAAAACATCAACCGGTAGGCAAAACCAATCGGGAACCTGCGTAAAAAACTGTGGAAACAAAATCAACAGACCTCAAGTTTAACTTTAGTTTTATTGCGTAACCCCTGACCCCAGACTTACTTTTTTGAAAAAACAAGTGATGAACAGGGTGAAATGTACACATGAAGTGACATACATGTATGAATACTGTGAAACAAACACAATGTGGTCAGTGGTGCGCACACATATGATGCATTCCTTCCAAAAAAAACTTTTAATACGAGGCACCTGGCAACTGTGTACCCGTACTGCATACATGTGTTCCTTTTTAAAGGTCAATTTATTTTACTTCAATAAAGTTGTTTTACAAAGAAAGTGAATCTACATTGCATACATTTTTTTAACAAAACACAAAACTTTCAAATACGATGTTGAAGTCAAGGTCAATCATATTAAAGGAACGTAACAGAATTGGTAAGAAACCAAAATTGTGAAGATCACAGATTTACATAAAACTTACACGGTCTAATGATGATGATAGTTGAAAACATCCCTTGCAATATTTCTGTCTGAAATGTCATATTTCATGAGAAATAAATAATCTAATTTCGCATTTTGAGTTTATCGCTCAGTGAGCGTTTTATTCGCTGTTATTTTGGCACCGATGCAATGCAAAATTTGTAATCGGTTTTTCACTATTCTCTCATGACCCAGATGGCCGATTGATCTCAAACTTCTGCAGGTTTGTCAGTTTATGTATATGGTGGATTACATAAGGTGCTTACACTGCCAGCAACTGTTTTGTTAGCAACAACCAATTCTGTAATGTTCCTTTAAGTAAAATATGTAAAAACTTTTGAACTTGTTGTTTTGTCCATAATGCAACAATAACATGATGTAATAATAACAATGCATACAAAATAACATTGTTCTGACTTAGGCCTATCAATTAAGTAAATAAACATACACACATTACACAACTCTGGATTGTGCAAAATGTGCATTTTCTGGGCACCTGGAATTCGCATTTATTTGCTTTAGAGCAAATAAATTACACACAACTTATACAATCACACTACATGTATTAGTACTGGTATGATGTGTTATCAGCAAATATTTGTTCAGTGATTACAATAACTGCCTGTATCTATATTAATAATAATACTGATTGTGTGACATTGGAACAAAAGTTTCTTCACATGCCTAAAGGGCGAAACAAGCAGCAAACTGTGGACCATTGCAAACATTTGTATATATAATACATCTTTTTATTTTAGATCAAATTTATACACAAATCGTCCATAGGATAAACTGTTTGAATGCCCAGATTGCACAGTGTGGCTCTATAAAGTATAAAAAAAACATTCAAAGGACCTTAGTTCATTTCAGATTCCTTAGTTTAGAATACCCACAAGTTTTGAAAAATCCTGGAGAGAACTTTCATAACAAAATAGCAAGTGATTAACCATTTCAAGGAAAAACTAAAATGGGTAACTCTGAAATAATTAACTAAAAAAGACGAATTTACTGGAGCGGGATTTGAACCAACGACCTCCGGATTCAGGCGCCAGTGCTCTACAAACTGAGCTACATTGAATAAGCCCTATGTGTGGCTGTAATAGGTCACACAGAGGTTGATACTTATATGGTTTTATCTCTGTGGTACACAGAGATAAAACCAGGTCTTTTGCTTAATTAATTTTCCTTTTTAGCACATATGCTAAAAATGTACTACAAAAGAACCTGCTTTATCCCTCCACAAAACAAAGGTTTTAGACAGGATTTTGTAAAAGGGCCTCCAAATTTGGTGGGAATTAAAATAACAAATTGATGTCCAAATTGTTCTCATAAAAATACAATATAGTGTAAATTAGAGATAAAATAAGTTGTCAAAACTTAAAGACCCTGGACACTATTGATAATTGTGAAAGACCAGTCTCACTTGGTGTATCTCAACATTAAATGCATATATAATAACAAACCTGTGGAAATTTGAGCTCAATCGTTCATCAAAGTTGCGAGATAACAACAATGAAAGAAAAAACACCCTTGTCACACGAAGTTGTGTTTTTTTTAGATGCTTGATTTCGATACCTCAAACTCTAAATCTGAGGTCTCGAAATGAAATAAGTGGAAAATAACTTCTTTCTTGAAAACTACTCCACTTCAGAGGGAGCCGTTTCTCACAATGTTGTATGTAACCAACCTCTCCCCATTACTCGTAACCAAGTCAGGTATTATGCTAAAACTGAGTTATTACCAATAGTGTCCACTGCCTTTAAACCGGACAGCCCTCTGGCTAACACTATGTCTCAAACCATCCTACCTCCATGATCCGACTAAATCCACATCACCACAATGTACACATGTCATGTCTCAACTAATTGCACAGTAGCAGACAGGATATCATCGAAAAAGGAAATGTTAATTATTTGATTAAAATGCTGCGACACAGGATACTTATACTTACGTGTTACATTGTATTCAAAAGTAATTTTCACTCTAATTGTTTTGCTAGAAACCTTTTTCTGGTAAGTGGTAAGCATAAATATTTTGTGCTTAGCTACACGTACTTTGTGTGCTTCTAAAAGCATCTCAATGAAATTGGGTAAAGGCCCATTATTTCTCTGTGGTAAGGTTTAACCCCTAAACAAAGTTTCTTTTTTAACTTGGCCTATTAGGTTTTGGTAAGTTTGTCTGTTCACCCAAACTAAACAATGCACTCTGGTGTCCACGATACTTCAGAAAGGTTAATGTACAGACCTGCGCCAACCCATTAGTGGTTGCTGTTCTCCTTCCGTATCTTTCTGACCAAGAAGAATAAGACGACAGAATATCCAATCAACGGAGAGAAATAAAATGGCCATGACGGCACGAAGCGGAGCGATCGTCACTGACATCAAACAGATCTGTTAGGGGTAAAAATTTTACCATAAATTCTACATCACTTTTGGAAATTATTTTTATCCAATTCTAAACTTCAGAAGCGTTACTGCGGTAATGCTTCTCAGATTAAAATTTTGAGCCATAAAAACTGAATAGTTTTTTTTACATTTACCCACATTACTTTAAAGTGAAATGTTTCTAAAAATGCTTAAATATAATATCAAAAGCTGCTGTAGGCTTGTAAGTAATCTAACCAATAGTTGCTAATGCCATTAATTTTAAGAATGACATAACCAAACATACAGGTCTACCTTCCCTTTAATTGTCAGCCCCTACTAACAAAAACCACGTAAACAAAACCATGAAACCGAAACCTTTATCCTGTTTTCAGATTTCAACCACACTTTGTTTCCTTCATCCTTCACCGGTTTAGACAACTTCCTTCAGAGTCCAATGACAAGTCAAGGTGTAGTATTTTGTAGATTGTTAAAAACAAATAAATGTTTAACCATGGAGGAATAAATTATTCCTCCATGGTTTAACCAATCAAAGTATTTATATTTGCTACCTTCCACACCCTTTCTGTTATTAAAGAGCATATTTTTCTCTTTGTGTACATACTTCTCTTGGTTTGATTTTAACAACTTTGAATATTGATAAATTTTCAATTCTTGGAAAAAACTCTAAATTTAAAGGCACTTCTGACCCTGCAATTTTTAGGCTAGAATAGAAATGTTTGTAATATCTTAGGGCCTACTACTAATACTATTGTAACTATAATAAAAAAATACATGATAAATTTATTTAATTTCTATGTTGTTATTTATTTATATATTTATTACTTGATATTACTTGATCCAAGAAATAGTGCATACAAGTTTAAAGAAGAAACAAGTTGCATTAATTTAAAAAACAATAATAATATTATTTATTTATTTTGTTTTGTTTTACTTTTATTTTTAAAAATAAAATTACAACAAAACAACAACACAACAAACACGAGAAGATCCCATGCCAAAATCATTAAAAATAGTTTGAGCAAATACTATAGCAAAATTGAATTAACTTAAGAATCCTTTAAGAGCTATCTTGCCTTCAGATTAATGCTCAAAAGTCAAAATTGCATTGTAAATACTCACCCTAATCTTATCCGCCAAAGTCAATTTGAGTTTGTGCACAAATGGATTCCGTATCGTCGGCATGATCAGAGATTTCGATCGTGGTATCCGCTCCATCATCACATGTTTTCGCGGCTGTTGTTCCATTTTGAGGAAAGAAACTGCTACAATTCTATCCTTGAATGAGCCAAGATTCTAATAATGTTTCAGCTTCGCCAGTTACGGCATTTTCTCTCACTTAAAATACAAAAATAAAGAGAGTTCCAACTGGAAACAATCCGTACCGCTCGCTCTCATCACAACATAATTTTAATCTTTCACACAGCGCCCTCTTACGTTCCTTTTTTCCCCAGAAGAATAGAACAAGAAGAAGAAACAAAAATGACTTTCGCAAGTTTATGAATGACGTCATGAACTTGTTGGAACATGTGAAAAAGTGACGCGCCGAGCTCTCGCTTGATTTCCAAGGACTCGATGTTGAGTAAATCTTAAATATTTTTTGTGGAAGTTTGTTTCATTTTAAATACTTAAACTTATCCTTACTGTGTAGTCTTTTCATGCTTTAGAATTTAGAGTGTGAGAATTTAACTGGAGACTGAACAACAAGGTAGGTAGGTAATACGGCGATTTTGTTTTTGTTTTTTAAATTTTTGCCGTGAAAAACTTCATTAACCAGTTGCAGTATTACTTTGTAGTTTGTTATGATAAGTATGCAAGTTTATGGTTTTAAGCAAGCTGTCTGTGGGATATGCAATGTGGCAAAAGTGGTTTCCATGTAGTTGCGATAACGTAACATTCCTCCCGACTAGTTTCCACGAAGATAAATGGTTTAAGGTTTATCCGAATCGCAATACAGAACCGCAATGCGCTATATTATTGGTAGGCGCGGCGGGGAAGGGGCATTTAATGCTGCGGTGGTGTACGTGGTGTATGTTGTCATGCACGATGTGCGCACGCATGGCCTATATATCATGGTGTGGGTTCAACAGCGCTCTCTTTTGATATTTTGCTATTCGCGATAAACCATCATGATTCATAGGCATGCGCTGTCTGTTGTTGCCATAATGATTACCCCAACCGCCCACCCAAAGCTTTCATAGACAAATTTATCTATGATCAAGTTGTCATAACAACACATTAACTTTTTAACAACACATAACAATTTTATTTACCATGACCTAACTGTCAATACATATTTCATTCATGATTATTATTTGATTAAATTTATTATTATAGGCTCTCATGTTTTCATGTTTTGTAATTGTGTAATATCCCCCACACGTTCTTCACATTGCAGGTTTTTCGTAAATCTTTTAGTAATGGCAACCAACATGGAGCTTGGCTGGGAGTTTGAGGGCGACAGACGCCAATGGATGGCCTTTTCGGAGGAAAACAACAATTCAATAAACGAGACCCACAACGACACCAGCAAGAGTAGCGTCAAACTAACAGTAAACTCAGTCCTGCTTGAGATCAAACTAGATAAGATGGTTCAGAGGAATTGTACGACGGGATGGGAAAGGAGGATTCGATGTGCCGTCAAGGACGACAGCGGAGATTGTGAGAAATTTACCTCATCAAATGTTTACGATGTTGCGCCTTTAGTCAGACCATTGGAAGAACTTATAAATTGAGATTGTCTCGTCTCCTATTACCCAATTCAAAACCAACTTTACAAATACGAGAAGAATCTTATTATAAGTGTTTATCTCGAGCTTCTCACTTTGAACTGTATGTCTGTAGCAAATACCCCTCTGTAGTGTTATACATTTAAGTCTTTGACGAGATGGTTCAAATAAGCCTTTGACTTTCTACCGACCTAAGATTACTGGCAAGCTTCGAGCAAGATGGAAAATCAGTGTAATTAAAATACCTCGCTGCATATAAGTAAAACAATTAAAAGAAATGAAAAAATAAATAGCTGATGAAAACTTGACTTGCATGATAATAATTCTCATTACACTCAGCACCAGCATGTCAGGCCTGGTTCAAGGTTAATTGGCAGCATGCTCTTTGACTTGACCCTTTGACTTCCCCGGACTCGCCTTGCCACTTATGGCGATAGGGCCTTCTCCAACATTGCCCCTCGACTCTGGAACTCTCCATGCCTAAATATCTTGGAGGACATTTCCTACTTCCAAAAATCTCTTTAAACACATCTTTTCAGATTGGAAACATCTTAGAAAGTGCGCCCTACAAATGATGTGCTATTATTATTGTTATTATTATGTTTATTTTTGTTGTAGATTTTGTTTGGCAGTGGCAGGATGAGAAGAATCGTTGGAATCCTTACAGTGTGGAACATTCCGTTTTACTTGAAGCAGCTAAACAGTACTCAGAAGACAGTGTTGACATCGTTGCAGCACACCGTGCGTACAAGATAGATCTACAGTCGATGGAACAAAGCAATGTAACAACTCAAGTGATCAGAAAAGTGGAGAGGCACAAAATTGGTAGGTTTGAAAATACCCTCCTTTGGTTATTTTTTAGTAATTTACATTCTCAACAAATCTTTGTTTGTGAAACCTGATGCCTATATAAGTCATTTTGAAGTAGGGTGGACACAGTTACTGCAGCACTTTCGTACATTTGTCTGTAAACACCTAAACTAAATGGTGCATTCCTATAGTGTCCACCATTTCTCAAAAAGACTAAGAAAACTTGGGAAGAAAACAACTTGAAGAATACTACGGGGGAGGGGGGACCCTCTTTGCTGTAATGCTTTTGTACGCAATGGCATTTTACAAACTAAGGAGTGCCCAGGGCGGGGCACCGGACATTCCAATATGTTTTGTCTCTATTCAGTAAGTAATCGAACGAATTTGCGGAATGCAGAGTCGGTTGGTTACAATAGCTAAAACTAGAGTCAAAAGTAGAGTCGGATGACAGTGTTGACACCATTGGCATGTGTTTCTAGTGCATCTGATAGAGAGTCGGATGACAGTGTTGACACCATTGGCATGTGTTTCTAGTGCATCTGATAGCTTTGATGAGCCCTTTCAGTGAGTACAACCTGGGCCAAAATTCATGGCTCTGCTTACCGCCAAATTCTGCGCTTACGATCACGATCCCTGCTTACGTGAAAGCTCTGAATTGTTGTGCTAGCCTTGTAAGCGTAGAATGCCTTGTAGCGCGGAGTACACAGAATTCCCTGCTTTCGTAAGCGCCGATTCTGTACTTACGGTAAGCAGAGCCATGAAATTGGGCTCTTGTCTCTCGTAGAAATACAGTCTGACGGGAATCCAACAACAATTTGACATTGCAGAGAATTGTTATCCAACTACCTGTCCTTGATTAATTTTTAACAAGACCCCTAATGTTTACTTTTACTTGTAGATTATGAAGTTCCACCCCCTCAACCAGCTGCTAAAAGCCAACCAGCGAAGCGGACTAAAAGCCAACCAGCGAAGCGGACTCGCACAAAGGCAACAACAAAGAGCAATGGTGTGAAGACAGAACCCATGGAGGAGGAGGAAGAGGTCGAAGTCAAACCAGCCAAGTCTGCCAAGAAGACAAAGAGTCAAGGACCAAGCGGAGGACCAGGTGAGACTATTCTCCCTGTAACACATCCATTTTAAAAATACAATACAATACAATAATTTTTATTAGATCCCAAAAAGGGTAATTCAAATGCTCTCATACAGTAAAAACATTGACACTTGATTCCTGTTGTTTAAAATAGAAAGTATACCTTTGTGTTTTTGGAACCGTTTGATTGTTTTAATCCTATATAGATATAAATGTATAAAATTAAAATAACCTGTGAAAACTTAATTTCAAATGTAGTCTTGTTTTTGAGATATCGTGAAAAATCCTGAGCAATAATGATTAATGATATAATGATGCGGGAAGAAAAATCCGTAAGTGGAGTTAACACTTTTAGAGAGGTTACTATCTGATTCATATTTTTGGGGAAAAACTGTTATGTTACAATGATTATATTTCAAACTGAAATGATTCTCAAAATACTATAAAAAAATTGCTGTACATCTTACCAAGTAAAATTGTATTGTCGTTAATAATAACTTCCCTTTTAACTAAGTTTAAAAAAACTTTGGTTAAAAACCCTCTTTGTTTTTTGTTAATGTACAGATATAAAAACTGTGCGGATCGCATCTGGTCATAAAGCCCCAGTTGACAGTGAATGCCATGCTATGGCCGACAAAGCACATGTATACATAGAAGGCAATGAAGTGTATGATGCAATGCTTAACCAAGTAAGTACCAGTTTCTTAATAAGAATTACTCTTTTTTTCTTTCATAGAACAACGCGAATTTGGTAATTTCTTTTTAAATCATCCTACTGGCTGCTAAAATATTTGATTCGAACTGCCTCTAGCTACCGAGCAAGCTTGGTGGTCTAGTTGGTAAGACATCTGGGCCCACTTTCATGGCTCTGCTTTTCGCCGAATTCTGCGCTTACGATTACGATTCCCCACTTACGTGTAAGCGCCGAATTTCTGTGCTAGCCTTGTAAGCGTAGAATGCCTAGTAACAGGGAGTACGCACGCACAGAAGCCGCAATTCGCTGCTAACCCGTGAAATACGCTTGCCGTAAGCACAGAATTCCCTGCGTCGGTAAGCGCAGATTCTGTGCTTACGGTAAGCAGAGCCATGAAATTGGGCCCTGCTCTATGAGTGGCAAAAGTTGTGGGTTTGAACCCCAACCCAGTAATATGCCTGTAGTTTTTTTTCTTCACAGGATCGGGAAAGTACACTTCGGTGTAAGGGTGATACCAAATATAAGTATGCTGCTCTTGTTAACATTTCCCAGGGAGTTGAACAACCATTTGAAACTGTTCAGCTGCATATAGGTTGTGTCGTCACAACTGCACAAAATTAGCTGTGTATATATGGGTACTGTTAATATTTAGATGCATTCACCAACTAATGCTATATTGCAATATTGCATTAATATTCTATGTTTTTATCTATCGTTTAGGAGTCTTCCAGAATCTTGTTGGTTCTTATCTTATTTCTTCCCCTGCTCTGTGTTACTCTTTCAGACGAATCTGATGAACAACAACAACAAATACTACATCATTCAACTGCTGGAAGAAAATGCAAAGAAGATTTATTATGTCTGGTTCCGCTGGGGTAGAGGTATGGCATTTTATAAATTAAATTCAATTTATTTCAATCTGGTTAATTCTGAATCTTTTAGAGAACTTAAAGCTATTCATTCCCATTATAACATTGTGATTTGGTTGAACCAACTTTCTTCAAGCTATCCTAAACAAATTTTGTAAAAAAAAAAGGCAGTCATTTAGGCTTCAAGAAAGACTCTGCTAGGGTCCAAAACGTCAGGCCATTAACTATTATTTGCATTTTATACCATAGGTTCCTTCGGTTGGTAAGCAGTTTGCAACAGCTAATTTTATTTTCTCAAAAAATAAAACAGTACCTGTGTATCTCGTTCAAATTGGAAAACATCATAAAGCAATCTCATATTCATTGCAGTTGGGAAGGTCGGTCAGAACTCCCTGGTGCCCTGCGGACATGATCTGTTAGAAGCTAAGAGCGTCTTTGAAAAGAAATACTGGGACAAGACGCGGAATGAGTGGTCTCTAAAAAATAGCTTTGAAAAAGTTCCTGGGAAGTATGATATGCTGAAGATGGATTACACTGTAGATACCAAGGTAATGATACTCTGACTGTTTATTGTGCATCTATAATTCAAAACCACAATGGATGATGAATAGGCCTGGGCGAATAATTCAAATATCTGGTTAATGGCGAAGAGGTTTTCCTATCCGTAACCGCGAATGCCTTTTTTTTCTTAACCGGATATCCGCAATGGGCGCGAATACCTATTTATAAACCGCCCATAACATCTCATTCACAATTGAACAACGAACTCTAGCGGCTGGTCAGCGGAAACCGAATACCAAAATTTCACTATTCGCCCAGCACTAATGATGAATGATCAGACAGTATAAGGGTTGACAACTGTGTTATGCATTCCACATGATATTATTAATAATAATAATTTATTGAATTTAAAGTGCGCTCTCACCAGGACCAGCCTGTTCAAGGGCGCATAACATGTAATTTTCTCATGATATTTGTTACTGTTATAACAGTAACAAATATCATGAGAAAATTACGCAGACAAATTTGAAAAGTACACAACAACAAAATACGCAAAATATATCATTTTGTAGTCTGGCATTGTGCATCTATCATTAAAAATCACAATAGATGATACTGAATGGTCAGAACGCAGAAGGGTTGACTATTGTGTAATGCATTCACAACATGATATATTGTATTTGCTTCTCAGGCAAAGGACGAGCCAGATGCTGGAAAAGTCAAGAAAGAGAAAGTGGCATCCAAGCTGGATAAAAAAGTTCAGGTATAAATCTCGTAATTTGGCAGTTCACTATAGTATGGAAATCATTCAAAGCTTTGCCAACTACACAAAGTACCTTGCTTGAAAAAAAGGGGTTAGAATCTCAAATGTCCATTATTGGCTTGTCGTGGCCGAGCGGATCCAGGTACCAGACTCAAGCTCTGGTGTTTCTGATCAGCAGAGTGTGGGTTCGAGTCCCGTCCTTGACACTAGTGTCCTTAAACAAGACACTTAACCACTATTTCTGCGTCCCTCAGATAGGGCGTAAAGCCGGTCGTCCCATGTGTTTTCTAGTTTCGCATAAATGAACTTGTTGGAAAAAAAGGAGTTGGTATCAAACTTCAAAAACTTAGCTCCACAATACCTTGCAGGTAAATACTGGATGTTGAAGTGCCTTGAGCGTAACTGAGTGACGGATATGAGCGCTGTATATGAAGCCACTATTATTATTATTATTTTCAGACATCCAGTCAGTAGAAAAACGTTTTATCTCCTAAAATAGCATTTACTTTAAGCACAAGTTTTGAAATGCCAAAAAATGGTATCTCCCATTTATGAAGACAAGTTTGGCGTTTTTGTTTGGTACAGGATTTGATTCAACTGATCTGCAACATCCAAGCAATGGAGGACATGGTCGTTGAGATGAAATACGACGCTCAGAAAGCTCCATTGGGAAAACTCACCCAGGATCAGATCAAGGCCGGTTACTCAGCGCTCAAGAAGATTGAGCAGTGCATCAATAAAAACACGGTCGGAGAGAAACTCATTAAAGCTTGTGATGAGTTCTACACCAGGATCCCGCACAACTTTGGGTGAGTATAGACTGCTGTCTCTAACCAAGCCACAGACATGAAACTGGGCCCAATTTTATGCCTCTGCTTACCCTAAGCAAATAATCGGCACTTATGGGAGCATGGAATTCCTTACGGACTATGAAGGGGCAACCCTGTTTCGGCCCCATGAGTATAAGGCAGCAATGTGCCCCTGGTGGCAGTTGAGTTGGGTTGATAGCGTAACTGTAGTCCTCACCTTCAATCTGTCATAAAAATAATACAAAAATATATAAAAAATAATCTGTAGTGGATTAGACTAAACATGAGATCTTCTTAAAATAATTACAGTTGGTTTTTGTTTTCCTTTTGCAGAATGCGCCGACCACCAGTGATAAGATCAAAGGATGAATTACGAGCTAAGATAGCTCTGCTTGAGGTACAGTTCCTGATATTTCATTAATAAAAACTATCAGAATACACAAAGTATTTGAAATCCTTGTAGTGCTCATCAGCTCTGGTGTTTCTGTAGTCTTGGTACAAGACATTCTTAATGAGTTAGGGCTACATATACTTACTAAACACATAGCGACTTTGTCATCGATAGAGGGCGTTTTTGGAAAGCACAGCAGAGCGTAGGTTTGTATCCTGGTCATGGCACTTGTATCCTTGAGCAATTGCTTTGTCCTTCGGATGGGACATTAAGCCATAGGTCCTGTGTAGTGCCTGTAAAAGAACCTAGAACACTTTCATGAAGAGTAGGTTAACCCAGGTGTTTCTGGTTCACATAGCAAACACCTTCATTTACAGGTTTCCTCAGGCTTGGGAGTTACCGTGATTAAGTTCACTTGTGCGACATCCCTGGTTTCATTACCAGAAATGTGTAATAATAATACAATTTCCCTGGTCTTTTCTGTGGATCCTTTTTTCAAATCGGCAGGGCACCCTTCTTCAACCAACCAGGTGCAGTTACGTAAAAATAAAAGCATTAGAATAAATATACGATTAACAAATTAGTTTTTTTTATTGTTTACCCAGGCTCTTGGTGATATTCAAGTTGCCATGACAATCTTGAAGGAGAATAGAAACGTAGATGAACATCCAATTGACAGCCAGTATCACTCCTTGAAATGCACCATGAAATCGCTTGAGAAGACGCATCCTGATTTTAAGGTAATTTAATAAATTTAATAGATGTTCAACTTGCATTGGGGATAAAGAGTATTAATTTTTTGGTTTAACCCATAAACACCGATGTGTGTTAGCACTGTATACTCAGCACTTTCCCGGGTTCTGTGGAAAACATTTACAGGCATGTTACTCAGCTAATTTTACAACCATTCTTTTTAAAGGTATTCATCAGAACAAATAAATTATATCTCAGTTTGACGCTTCCATCTTTTAAACCAAAACACATTAGTTGAAATTTTAGTTCGCTAAATATTATCCAAGAGATGAAGGGGCTGAATGACTTTTGCCTGAAATGTAAAATCCTTCAGAATGCAGAATTAGGAAAGAGTATACTTTCTAAAGAAAACAATCGTTCAAATGTATATTCTTTGGGTTATGGTAAGCGTTTACAAACTTGCAAAGCAATTTGCAGAGACTGATTGTGGATGCATTTTTAATTTCTAGATGATACAGCAATACGTCCAGAACACCCATGCCAAGACTCACAATCAGTTTAAGATGCAAGTCAGCGATGTCTTTGAGATTGATAAGGAGGGAGAGGCAGAAAATTTCAACGATGTCGGAAATAAGTAAGTTGCCATTTCATTTGATATTGTTTTTATTTATTAAATCAACCACACACTTTATTGGGAACTGTAATTGCTAATTTTGGCTCTTTTTTGTGTCACAGCATGTTACTGTGGCATGGCTCTCGACTGACGAACTGGGCTGGTATCCTGGGTCAAGGATTACGTATTGCACCACCTGAAGCACCGGTTACCGGCTATATGGTATGTATCTATTTGAGATTGGTGGCTATCTTTGTCTGATAACCTGTTTACTCAATGACAACGACAATTCAAATCTGATTTCATCAAATAGAGCCAGACTATATTTTACTTGCAGACTGATTTTGATAATGCTGTCTTGAGTAGAAGAATGGCAACAAAGGTACTCTGTGGTAACAATTTATGAAGCATTTTTATTGTATCACTTGTGTTTCTGCTTTGTTATTTTAAAAAGTTTGAAATTTTCAGTTGAATTCTTGAACTCATAGTTTATAACTCCCAGTCCAATCTGTACTAACCAAGGGAATCAATTGTCAATTGAACATTGTTTGTTATTTGGTTTATATCCTTCCTTTTCATATAGTTTGGTAAAGGAGTTTACTTTGCGGACATGTCATCCAAGTCGGCCAATTACTGCTTTGCAACGAGGTCAAAGAATACTGGTCTTCTACTGTTGAGCCAGGTGAGAAAGTTTGATTTTCAATCCTCTTCCCCTTCCACTAATCTAGCCCTTGAACCGTTAATAATACCTAGTTCTTATAAAGTGTATTTTTACAATAACTGTATCAATGCGCTTTACATTAGTGCCCTGGTCATTGTGCCAATAACACTCCGTCATCTTGCTTAGCTCCTGGTGGGGAGTATACAGCCCTGAGTGGCGCTCCAAAGGCTGTTTCCTATTTAATATAAACATCTGCCCGTGCAGGTACCCATTTATACCCCTGGGTGAAGAGAAGCAATTATAAGGACACAAGTGTCATGACCGGGATTCAAACCCACATTCAATGACTTAACCGCCAGAACTTGAATTTGATGCTGTGAACCGCTAGGCCATGACACCCAACCGTTACTGAGCTAAATATTGCTGTTACAATTTATACAACCGTTTTTCTATTGACCCTATTCACCTGACGTCATCATCAGAATAATCTTGAATTCGCCATTTTGGTGGTTTATGTCAACGCGTGTTATTCAGTGAAGTGTGCATTTTAGGCGACGCAGCGTTTACACATAAACCTGTTGCCCACCAAAAATGGTGAACGTGGCACAGTCGCCGCGAGTGACGTGCATGCAAGGGGGTCAATATTTACTTTCTGATTATACTTTTATCATTCTACATGTAGGTTGGCCTTGGAACAGCCAACACCCTCCTAGCAGCTGATTACAAAGCGGATAAACTCCCTGCTGGGAAACACAGCGTCAAAGGACTCGGTAAAATTGCACCAAACCCGGCCTCCGACTTCACCATGTAAGTTTTCCACCCTTCCAAACCTGCCCAAAATTATTGTCATGACTGTTTATTCATAAATTAACATCTCCTTGGTGAATACTTTTTTCATTAAAAATGCATGAAAGCAAATAGTTTATCTTGTAATACATAGCAAAATAATCCTCAAATTCATAAAGTGGCGATTGAAAATGCACATTCAATAGCTTGACTTAACATTACATGTATAAAAAATACTTCTGTTTGAAAACATTATTAGTAAATGTAAGTTAAGTTTGCTGATCATTAAAGTGTTCTGATCACCTGGAGATACTTGCCTATAGTATCCGAATCTGAAGTGTATAGTCGCCAAAGCATCCTATTGGAAACATCACACCAATTTTTTGTTGAGAAGACAATGAATAAATTTCAGTCTAAGATGTGGGAGAACCAATACATTTACTCATGAAAGTTGTTTTTTCTTAAACTTACAGGCCAGATGGCACCGTTGTTCCGCTGGGCAAGGGGACCGACACCGGCGTGGATAACCCTAACGGCTACACACTCAACTACAACGAGTTTATCGTCTACAACACAAACCAGATTCGGATGCGCTACCTAGTGTGGGTGAAGTTTAACTTCAACTGAGGGGATACTGAATAATGATGTATAAAGTATGAAGTGCCTTTCAGGGCTCAAATTTAGGGGTGAATCCACAATGATACCACATGGCTTGTAGGATTCAATGGTTACTGGACCAGCATTTATTTCACAAGACCAGAATGTAATGAAAAAGATTTGAGTTCAGATGAGTCTTGAGATTTGAGTTCAGATGAGTCTTGAGTTCAGATGAGTCTTGAGATTTGAGTTCAGATGAGTCTTGAGATTTGAGTTCAGATGAGTCTTGAGATTTGAGTTTAGACGAGTCTTGAGATTTGAGTTTAGATGAGTCTTGAGATTTTAGTTCAGATGAGTCTTGAGATTTTAGTTCAGATGAGTCTTAAGATTTAAATTAAGATGAGTCTTGAGATTGGTGATGTCATGAAATGGTTATCAGTTAAAATGTGTAAACGTGTACCTGACTCTTACCATTGCCTGCAAAGTTAAAAACCACTTGGGTTGGATATGAACCCAGTACCATTGCATGGGGTTGAAAGTGAAATTGAAGCCTTTCTCAGATTCAATTTTTGGGGTGGAAAAATACGTCTTTCTCTAAAACTTCTTACATTAGTTCAATGGGGGTCGTTTCTAACAATGTTTTATAGTATCAATAGCTGTCTGTAATTACCCAAGGTATACCCTCCTTTTGAATGACTGTTACTTATTTTGGCCAAAACAAGTACATG
The DNA here is from genome assembly GCF_902459465.1 of Asterias rubens. Classification (NCBI taxonomy): domain Eukaryota; kingdom Metazoa; phylum Echinodermata; class Asteroidea; order Forcipulatida; family Asteriidae; genus Asterias; species Asterias rubens. Next base: position 1,778,462 of record NC_047065.1, read on the forward strand.
GTGTACATGTTTACACCTTTTGCTTTATTGGTCACATTTTCTAATGAAATACTTATTTTCAATTGAGAGATTGGATGGTGAGGTCGTGTATGCTGCAATAGAGAGGTTCAAGTTGTAAATGAAGGTTATGTTAAATCAAATGTAAATATTTTAAGAACTAATTGCTAGAATCTTTTCTTTACATTATAACAGATGAGTTCATGCGATTTTAGACTTTCTGGTTGAATGGAAAGTCATCTGCAAATTATTTCCTTTAATAGTGTATGATACAAAGAAGTTTGAAATACTCAGACTTGATTAAGCTAATGCTCAGTATCTTTGCTGTTTGGTTGTCTGACCAGTTAGGTGGACTCAAATCAAAACTTTGTTCAGAAATTTTTACGCCTACATACAGGCATGCAACTTTTCCTCGGATGTCAGTTTTACTATTCAATACTGAAAAATTCTATACCAATCATTGAAACTTGTAATTTCCTCTTTCTTTGGTGAAGCAACTGTTGCACACCTGCACAGAAGTGTAAAGGAACAGCCAATGTATAATATTGCATACATTTGTAAACTACAAAGTAAAAGAAGGATTTGGAAAAAAAGTAGGGAATACGATATGGAAAAGTTTGCAGGAGCACCATGTAATGACTATCTCTAATGAGTTGGGGTGGCTCTAAAAAGAACTGAATGTCTCAACTCGACGTTTCGATCAGTATGATACCTGGAAAAGCCATTGAAATCTACCGATTGTCTTCACTGTATAGATTATATATGCTTTGTGTATCTTTATTTTGTTGTCCTCTCATAACAACATTCCTGTTAAATTTGGCCAGCCCGAGCAATCTTGTTATAACAAGAGTCAAGTGTATCATGAGAATGTTTAAATACTCGGTTATTTAAGCCCGTTATGAAAGGGTCAATGTGCCTTATTTTTGACCGTGCGAGGGTGCTATAAAAAGTATTTTTTATCACTTCCGGGTATGCGTGATTCGCCCTGCATAGATTAATAGGCGTTCTGTCACTTTTGTTGCGCGGAGTTTCAATTTGCTTTAGAGGTGGATTATAACGGCTCCTTTAAAAGTCTTATTGTGATGGATAAGTCTGTGGTGGTAATGTGTTCCAATCTTTATTATTTTTTTGGGTATGAATGAATATACCCCCGGAAGTGATTAAGAGCGCCCTCACGCGGTCAAAAATATGGCCTATTGATTGAAGGGCAACGATTGATCAAAGGTCAACTAACAAATGTTTCTGAAGAGCAATTGAAACTTTATAGATGGAAAATTCATACCATGAATGTATTCAGATATTTTTTATTAAAAGTTAAAATTACTCAAGAGTAGTTGTACATAAATACAGCAAATAAAGCAAATAAAGCAAAGCATTACTCACATGTATGGTTTGTTATTTCGTTGTTCAGTATCCCATTTTATTAATATAACATTTGGTGTCAACTTATTGCGTCAACTAATTTTGTCAACCTGGGGCCTTGTGCTATTATAAAGCATTACTGTGTTAGGTAACAAGATTCTCCTTCCTTCATATAGAATTCACATGTATCTTCATTGAAAAGCTTGGCATATTGACTCTTCAGAGACAATAGTGGCCACAAGCGGCTTGTACCAAAATGCCCATAGCGGCAATAAACAGTTGCAAGGTTTTACCTACTTTAACATGAAGAGGTCAAAGTAATGGTCATGTTTGGATGTCTGGATATGAAAATTTCCAATGTTAACATAACACCCTTATCACTGAAACCAAACAGTTTTCTGTTTCATGGTATTTTTATTAAAATTTTTACTGCAAAACTAATTTTCTGTTTCATATTTTGTTGTTGACATTCAAACTGGAACATAATACCAATGTCTGGGTGTTTTGTGATGGTTATACAGAAATGAATGATCTCTAACGGGTAAAGGGAAACAACTGTAAATGCATTTCTTGCCGTTTGACTTTTAAGTTATTTAAAATAGTTTGAGCAGACACCTTCAGTGGAATATTTACCTCTAATCAACAACTTTTATCAACAATCATAATATTCTCTTGCCTTGTTTGACGACAGGTTTCAACCTACCCTTCATATCCTCATCATAAAGTTCCCTCAAATGAACCTTTAGGTGAGCAATATTTGTAAGGTAATGAGCAGAAATAACAATGATAGGTAGCTGAACATTCTCACGCAGAAGCGCCAACTTCTCCTCTGCTTCCGGTAAATCGATTTTATTCGCGAGAATGGCGTGAGGTCGTTGTGAGAGACCTTCTTTGTACTGCTCAAGCTCATACTGAAGATCGTAGAGTTGCGTCCAGGGTTCTTTGGCTGAGAGATCAAGGACATAAAGGAGGCAGCTACAACGCTCGATGTGTCGGAGGAAGGAGTGACCCAGGCCTCGGTTGAGATGAGCCCCACGGATTAACCCCGGTAAATCAGCAACTGTAGACAAGAGAAGGGTAGAGATGCCAGGGTGTTTGTAAACTTTTTTTTGGATAAGCTCAAGTGATACAATTTATTTATGACACACCAAACAGCAGAATTAGCACCAATAACAGGATGGATAGGGAACGAGAAATGTTCAGTTTTAGATGTGAAAGGAAAACACCAAAATGTGGAAAATCCAAACAATCGGGTAGGGATTGAAAACCAATCCAAATGCAAGGCTCTGGTTTGAGGTGGGATTCGAACTGTGGTCCACAGAGAGATGAAAGGCAGGGAAAGAAACCACTTAACCAACCTGATCCCCAATGTAAATAGTGAATGGTTTTTATATAATATAAATCCTAAAACTGCTTTGGTTTTTCTTGGCAAATATGCTTTAAATTGTACCACACAATTTGCCATGGATGTTTTTTCTATCTTGCGCCCTTGAACAAGGCACCTAACCATAATTGCTTAGTAAAAAGTCGGGAAAGCATTGTATTCTGCTCTACCAGCCAGGCTCCTCGTTGATGATATCCATCCCTGCATCCTTACATACTGTGAAGGGGGTAAGCCTGTTCAGCCCCAGAAGAAGGTGGAAACTTGCCCCTGGTGACAGTTGATTTGGGTCGATAGCCAAAATCAGTTTATGTGTAGCCCTCGCCTTGTGGCCGTCCATCCTTTTGATGTTAGGCATTCTCTCATATAAAGCAGAAATTAAAAAAACTTTCTGACATTCTACTTTACCTGCAACTTGTTCCAAGTCGTCATATTCCACCATTCCTACATGTGGATTGAGAGTTGTGAATGGGTAGGCGGCTACAGCAGGCCTTGCTCTAGATAATGCTCTCAATAGAGTAGATTTGCCTGCGTTGGGAAACCCAATCTGAAGAGGGAAAATAAATAATGAGTTCTTTGTTAAAATTGTTCAAAGTAGCAATCTCCTTTAAAAAGTTAAAACTAGACATTAGGTGTTTGTGAACAATCACAAAGCTGTTCCGTGTTCTTTTGCTTTGATTATGTGTTAACATTACCAAGGAGTCTATAACTGAAAAAAAGTTTGAAAAATACTGTACAGTGTTTGAGTTACGGTGCCACTTCATGGGGTCACGGTAACCTAAGGATAATCTCTAACGCCCAAGGAGTCTGTAACTGAAAAAAGTTAGAAAATCGGTTGTGTAGTTCTTGAGATATGGTGCCACTTCTGGTTGACCCGGAAGTAGAGGTCAACTTGGGGTCATGGATTTTCAAAGTTTATTTTAAATGCCTTAGGAGGATAAAACTGAACAAACAGGAATCGGTTGTATAGTACTTGGCGTATGGTCCCACTTCCGGTTCACCCGGTCGTAGAGGCCAACATGGGGTCACAAATTTTCACAGTCAATATTAATGTCAAGGAGTCTGTAAGTGAAAACAAATTGAAAATCGGTTGAGTAGTTCTTGAGATATGGTCCCACTTCCGGTTGACCCGGAAGTAGAGGTCAAATTGAGGTCACGGTTTTTCCAAATTTTTCTCCTATCCCCAAGGAGTCTTATAACTACAAACAGTCGACATTCTTAAAAAAGAATGTTGTATCGACAACAGACTTTTATCCTTTTGATGACCATCAGCCCCATGTATAATAAACTTCAACGACTGACCTTTTGGTATTGTCATTGTTAAACTCCGGTTCCATTGTGTGCTGTCTGTTACCCTCCACACATAGATTTTCTTGTGAATAGTAGCTGTGTATGATTCATGGTTCGCTGAATAATGTGGCGATAACAAACTTTTATCCTTTTGATCACCATCAGCCCCATGTATAGTAAACTTCAACAGCTGACGGTTGCACTTTTGGTATTGTCATTGTTAAACTCCAGTTCCATTGTGTGCTGTCTGTTACCCTCCACACATAGATTTTCTTGTGAATAGTAGCTGTGTATGATTCATGGTTCGCTGAATAATGTGGCAATAACAAACTTTTATCATTTTGAACTGAATGCTTGATTTATTATCTAGAGGTAAATGCTTGAGGCCAGTAAGAATATTGTGCACGTACACCATGTAGTTTTTGTTGGAAACCGTTTGCTAACAGCCATTTATGTTAGCCTTTGAAATAAAATCAGAAAATTTATAAGTTTGCTTGTTGCATAAAATTAAATTGAAGATGATGCCTGAATTGATTTTTACAATCAGAGTTGGACTCTAGACTGACGTGTTGGACTCCTTGAACACTCCAAGTGGTTCAATAGGTAGTGCAATTCCAATACTTATGCTGATGTTCTCATGATGTCAGCATCAACAGGAAGTTCCAACAACTTTGTCCCCTTGTACAATTAAATATGCAAATATGGGTCACGTGGTTAATTAATTACGATTTTAAATTTTTTTTGGGGTCGGTGGTTTGATGTTTGATCTAGTACGATTTGATTTCACAGAACTCTTAACCACCAAACTCTGCGCTTATGATCACCATTTTCCGCTTACTGTGTTTTTCAAACATCATCGTGTCATGCATGCACACAGGTTATGTTTGGCTAACAATTGAGAAAAAGAAAAGGCAACACTATCGATATAAAGATAAGAATCTAACTTAAATATTACAACAACAAAAAAGGTGTTGTCTCAACATTTTGGACAGTATACTCTGCTCATCTTCAGGAGAAAGCTGACAGAGGAGGAAGCACAGTATCCCAAAGTGTTTGCAAGGTTAGCCATGACCAAACTAACCCCCAAAAATGAAAACGTGGTGAGCGGATACTGAAAGAAATTTGAAACACTTCTAGTACAGCTTTTATTTTAACTGGATCATTGAGCTGTAACAGAAAACATCAGACAAGCTTGTTGTGTTTATATTTTGTCTTATCACATAATGCCATCAAGAGAGTAATTGCTCAATTTGAAGGGGAAAATGACACAAATTTACTCTCACCAATCCAGCATGTGCCATTATTTTAAGTTCCAACGACACCAGAGATTCTTCACCAGGAGTTCCCCGTCCAGCAATCCGAGGGGTTCTGTTTGACGGTGTTGCAAAGGATTTATTGCCTCGACCACCTTGACCTCCACGGGCAAGGACAAACTAGAGAGAGAGAAGAAATATTCAACAACTCAACAATCCTATGAAAGTATAATTAGTTGTGACTGGTTTCTCTACTCTTTGCGTAAACCCCCATCACACCGGACTCGTTCTCCCTCCATTCTGAAAAATGTAGCTGAACGGATGTAGTAGCAACTTTTTACGGTCTTTTTAAGAACTTCATGGAGGGGCTCGGGCAGGTTTAATCGGCATGGTGCTTCAATTTGCTCGGACGACCATCCCGCCCTGCAGTTAGACAGAGGGGCATGATACATAAAGTGAGAATGACATACTCTGAAAGGAATTGGCGAACTCTGGAGGTACTAGACAGGATGTGGCTCGACTTCATACGGATGTACGTTGCATTAGGTTGCATTCTGTTGAGTA